>NC_037670.1:143340748-143547102 GCF_003255815.1 Theropithecus gelada | reverse complement strand
TGTTACTGGTGTATAAGAATGCTTGTGATTTTTGCACATTGATTTTGTATCCTGAGACTTTGCTGAAGTTGCTTATCAGCTTAAGGAGATTTTGGGCTGAGACAATGGGGTTTTCTAAATATACAATCATGTCATCTCTTTGCTCACTTTTTAATGGGGTAGTTTATCTTTCTTGTAAATTTGTTTAAGTTCCTTATAGATGCTGGACATTAGACTTTTGTCAGGTGCATAATTTACAAAAATTCTAAGGACATTTTCAAGAGAAATAAGATGTATCATTAAATCCCCACAATCGACCTAATAAACAAATGTGAAAAATCAGAGGAAAGTTTAAAAATTTAACTAAGAGATTATACCTGTGAAATTGAAATAAGAAAATGAGTTTATTTGACTACAGTGTACTGCGCTGTAAACTTTCAAACATATTTGAGTGAATGAAATAATTAGGAAGTGAAATAATGAAATTATTAGGAAGTAAGAACCTCATTTTCTTAGATTATATTATCATAGGATTCTTTCCTTGTTCAAAATTTTCACACTATAGACTATAGACCAGCTGTAATCTCAAAGAAGATTGAGATGGAACACACCAAACTACTGAGTAAAGTGTCTTACACATTAATAAATTAGCAGCTAAATAGTAATAACACTAATGCTAATAATAGTAGAGAACTTACCATATGTCAGGCAGTTTGATATTCATCTAACTAATTGTATTAACTGTATAATGTAGATGGCATTGTTATCCTTGTTTTACAGGTGAAGAAAATGAGGCATAAAGTATTTAATGACCTCCCCAAGATCACAAAGCTACTAAGTGACACAGCAGGATTCTGATTCAGGTGGTTTGGATCCAGAGTCCACACTTACAACTTAGACAGCCTGTTGGCTCTTTAAGACATGCTTATAATATATATTTAATATATGTTTCTTATATGACCTTACCGTTTGTAACCTAGATTTCAGAAACATATGGTTTATTTAGGATTTCTCTTATTGTATTATAAATTAAACCAATCACCATTTTCGGTTGAATATTTTATTTCAGATGGCCAATAAAAAATGTGACTCACCCTAACTTTGCTTCCAGTAATATGATCACACATGTCTAACAGGAAGGCAATTGATATAACATTATTTATGTTTTAAACATTATAAAATGATAGTCATAGAAGAGAAAAAGTGTAGAAGATAATACACAGCAGAGCTATGACCAAATCTAAGATGTTCTGAATGCTATAATCACCACCTCCTACAACAACACTTTTTGCAGAGAATGCTATGAATCTTTCATGTTAGATATGCAAAATTGCTATTCTCCCCAAGGAAGTGGTGCCTATGGCAAGGCAGGTGCACTTTCTCTAACGTGTTCCATGAAATGACATCTGACTGACTCATTTCTGTTCTGCAGTCTCAGCTGTTGCATGTAAATAACAATTATGCAAAGTTTTGAAATGAAAAGGATGACCTTTCCAATGGGCCCCATTTGGTAATTCCCAACTCTATAAAGATAATGTTTTATAGATATTCATCTGTGCAGCTGTCTAAGGTGGAGGCCATAAACTCTAAAATCATTGACATTCTGTTTACAAAGCAAAGGTCTGTTAAATCTGTTCAAGGAGGGTATCATTTTGAATGTTCCCATTGACAAATGTATGTAGTAGTATTTGAGGCATTTATTCTACTGTCATTTTTGAAAAGTAAAAGGGAAAGGACTGACAAGCATGCGCCATATTCCCAGAAATTATGCAGGTATCCATTTCATTATTCTGGTTAATTTCATGTTTCTTAAAAACTAGATTATATTTGAAATAGAGACCTGTTGAATAAATTAGAGAACCATGATGTAAATATTAGCAAATTAAAGCAGATAGCCATAAAACAATAGGGGAATTTTGAAAGCATTAAAGGGATTTTCTAGAGTACCAAACACACAGTTTGCTGAATAAGCGTATATAAGTAAGATGTGGTTCTTTATATGGTATATTGTATGTACCACTTCAGCTGAGCAAAAACAAACAAAAATGTGTTCTTTTTTCTCTTTTTGGAAAATTTATTTATATCCTTAAGAAGAATTTCACTGCAATTCATACATAAGTCACACTACTTTAAATAAAGCGTGATTACGTACATCTATTGTAAATTACCAAATCACACAGAAATGCTTGGACTCACTGAAAATTAAAGGTAAGGGAGTACCGCTTAAACCATCCTTACTACAGAGGTATACTTTGAAATCTAGTTTAATGCAAGTACATACTTAAGAAAATTTTATACATACTTTTGGAGGGAAATCGAAATGACCCCAGACAGTAGGAAACACAAAGTTATCTTCTTTCAGGCAATTATAAAATCCACATGAAATAATTTGAGCCATGTAACATAGCATTACGTTTTTATAATTAATTGGCATATATCACCATTCTTGTTTTCAATCCCATAAGGACAGAGAATACTACCCCATTTTTTCATGCCAATGACAATATTAGTAGCTTTTCTTTCCTTTTTTTTTCTTTTTTTCTTTTTCTTTTTCTTTCTTTCTTTCTTTTTTTCTTTTCTTTTCTTTTTTTTTTTTTTTTTTTTTTTTGAGACAGAGCCTCGCACTTTTGCCCAGGCTGGAGTGCAGTGGTGCGATCTCGGCTCACTGCAAGCTCCGCCTCCCAGGTTACCACCATTCTCCTGCCTCTCAGTCTCCCGAATATCTGAGACTACAGGCGCCTGCCACCACACCCAGCTAATTTTTTGTGTTTTTAGTAAAGACGGGGTTTCATCGTGTTAGCCAGGATGGTCTTGATCTCCTGACCTCGTGATCTGCCCGCCTTGGCCTCCCAAAGTGCTGGGATTACAGGCATAAGCCACCGCGTCCGCCCAGCCATTAGTGGTTTTTCTAAAATTGTGTAACACATGCTTTCAAGACCTAGCTTTAAAGTGATTTTTATAATCTGAAAATTTTCAATGAATATGGATCATATATCCTCCACCTGCCTGCATCCTATATACTAGAGTGGTGTTTATCTGCTGACATACATAAACTAGAGGCAATTTCCATATTCACATAAAGATCAAAATATCATTAGCAAAAATTCAGGAAAAGTGATTTTTAACATATTTATCTAAGTATAGATGAAGAATATTTCTTTTACCTAATTATTCTTCCTCCTCTTGAAAAAATTACAGGGTTTTGATGGTGAATGTAGACTCAGGATCAGGTACCCTTGGATGTTACAGATATCCTGTCTGCTACCAAATCCATAATGGACTTTGCACAAGTCAAATGATATTTATAAAAATGATTCTCTTGTTGGGTTCCATAACTTAGAACAGGTGAGCACAGTCAAGGGGGTAAACTTATCTAAAGATCTTTGCCCATTACTTGATCAAAAGAGAAGTTTCAACATAGGCCACTGAACACCTTTTCAGAATGCAAAAGGTCATCTCCCTATTTCATTAAACACACTTAGTTTTAGGAATTTTAAATTTATATAGCTCTAGAATAAGAAAATTTCCTCCACCCGAGTGCCCTCATATGCTACAAAACATTCTGTCACCTGGGCTATGTAAGAATCCACTTCATGTTTTCTGATTTCAATTCTGAAGACACCTTGACATGTTCTACAGACCAAGACTCATCCATCATGGTGAAATGAAAAAATGAATCAAGAAAATGTGTTGTTTTACCCTTTGAATAAAGCAGTGGTGATGTTTGGAAGTAAGGCTTCAGAGAGAGAAAAAAATGTGTTCCTTGTATTTCTGCAAGGATCATTTGCATTTCTATATGGATGTGCCTTTAAATGAAGTTTTTTTCATATAATGCAAATTTTGGTTATACATTTATTTCCTCAGCTGTTCCTTTTGAATTTTTAAAAAAGAATTTGACCAGGTAGATCTCACCTATTTCCATTTAATTTATAAAACAAACAGAAGGAGAGTTCCATTATGTATGAAAAGTTTAACATGCAAAAAGTACAAATGAAATAACAGATTTTAAAATTACACAATACCATACAAACTAAATAGATAAGACTCAGAGTCTAGATGGAGAACTTATTTTAATCTCAACCCTTTCTTTCCTAGCTTTGGCTGAGTCTAAACATTGCTAGGAATGAGGCATGTCATCTGGACAACAAAGGAATAAGCCTCATACAAAGTTTCATTCTAGCTTTTTTATTTCTTATGCTGATCTCAATATGTAAGATTACTAGTCCTTCAAGATAGTCCTCCTCAAATCAGTTTCATAATCAAATTCATTGGAGAATTTCCCCATTTCTTCATTCTAAGTACATTTACATAATAACTTACGATGGTGTGGCCTAGGACTAGCTAAAGGAGTCAGAAAACATGTATTGTCAAGAAGACAGGCATTGATATGGTAATTATACATACCAAAAATAGCAACTATAATATGTCATACAATTAAAGGAACTTGATAATATGAGGATTTGAATAAGAAGGTTTGATCTAACCTGGGAAGTCTACAAAGTCTTCCCTCAGAAAGTGATGATTGAAATGAGATCTGATACATGTGTAGGATTTATCTAGGAGGAGAGAGAAAGGCAATAAAAAATATATAAATATCTCATAACAGTAGAGAAGATAGCACTGTATAAAAAAACTTTTTAAAAAATTTATTCCTTAAGTGAAAGAAACCTGCCAAATAGAAGTATGTAAGACCAGGCTGTGTAAAACCTTACAGGCCAATTTTAAAATGTGTCTTTAGCTAAGAAAGGAAATCATTCAGGAGATTTCAAAATTGAATATTTGTGCTTCAAAAATATTAATACACTAGGTGCTAAGGAAATATTGGAGTGAACCTAGGTCTTTTGTGGATAAATCAGTTTGAAGATTTCTACAAAGGTCATATTAATAATAGTTTTTGATTGTCTCAGAGTAGAAATTGAGTAGCAGAGATGCCTTTGTGAGACAGTCAAATAATGAATTAACAATGGAGATTGGGGGAAGAAAGTGGCAAGCTCTAAGTTCTAAGCCTTCCAGAGGCAGATAGAAATGGTGAAGAGTGTTGAAATAGGAGAAGTGGAAAAATGCAAGAAGGACAGAAGATTATGAAGTTAGCTTTTGATATGTTGAATTTAAGTTCATTTGAAACTTCCAAAAGGATATACATGTTTGAAATAGATTTCAAATCCAAGCCAGATTTCTTATTTGAAATGGATGCATTAAAATTAGAATTTAGTCTTTCTTGTAAGTAGCAATTGACATTTACCAGGGTAATGTTACATTAATTAGTACTCATAAATGGTATCTATTAAATATTCTCTAAATTAATAGAGGACTAAGGTATTAGTATGAACATGATTATAAAAGAATTCACTTAGACCAAAATATGGAAATCTTTTGCAGTATCAGAAGAAACATAATCTCTCACTTTCACACACACACACATACACACACATATATACACACACAGAGAGAGAAAAGGAAAGCAAATAGATTACACATGAAAAGTCTTATTTAAAATACATAATTCAAAACTAAGGAAAAAATCTGTCATTAACTCCGTTAACATAATATTTCAGACTGAATCACCAAGCAGACTCCCACTCTATACTGTATGCAAAACAAACAAACAAACAAACAAAAACAAATAAAAACTGACAAATTCAGAAAAGTTAAATATAAGAGGATGGACAGATGTACAGCAAGAATGAAAGGAAGGATGGTAGAAAGGAAGGAACAGAAAGAAAGTAGAAAGGAAGGCAGAGAGAAAAAAAGGAAGAAAGAAACAGAAGACCGTGATCATAGAATCAGAGAAAGTAAATTTCATTTAAAAAAAAAAAAAAATTTGCTAAGAAAGAACAATTTACAATGCAAAAGAGTACCATTCCAAAATAATTTTAACTATTATTAATATGTATGCACTGAACACATAGAGGCACATTCATAAAACAGTAGTCAAAGAAGATACAAACAAAGAGAAGGGGATTGAAAGTTCCAGAAGTTGGAAATCTTTACTCACCTAATGCTACAAGAGTCTTAGATAAAATAAGATAAATAAGAAAAAGCTACTGATGTAGAAGAAATAAATACCATAATAAATTATTTAAACTAGGTCATATATGTATGTTTATATGCACATAAAACATTCAACATGGCTAAAGAAAATGTTTTAATGCAAATGACTTCACAGAACACAGAATGTATATTAAACCCAAAGGAAATTCAATAATGTAAAAAGTAGCAGGTACAATATGCATCTTCTCATCTGAACATACTGAAAAGGGAAAAGTTCCCTTATTACCTTCTCAGGATGTGAGATGGGGGTGTGGCTCACTTCTTCGGTGTCCCAGTGCTCAAACCCCTGGGGGACATGCCGACGGTTAGATAGTGGGGACCGTGGGTGCTGACCCTGTGGCAGCATGTAGGGTTGAGTGTTTACAGCTCCTGAAGCCCCAGTGGGCGTGTGTTACAATGCTCTTTTTTAGCTTAGCTGTCCAACAGCAGCTTGTGTTAATCAGCTCAGTTAGACCCTCTGCCTTATCACAAGGACAGAAGGCTTTCTGTATCTAGGTTCTTGCCTTGGTGTACCAGAGAAATCAGATCACACATAGGCTTGAAGAATGAATGCAAGGTTTTACTGAGTGGAGGTAGCTCTCAGAAGATGGATGGGGAGCCAGCAGGGGATGGAGTAGGAAGGTGATCTTGCCCTGGAGACTCTCCTCTAATTGGCTCCAGCCAAATTCCATGTCATCTGTGTCATTCTGGCGCTGATGGCCTGCCAGAGTCTGATGCTGTGTTTCTCTGCCACTATGTTCCTCTTAACTTCCAGCCACTTGTGTGTCGGCCTGCTAGGGTCTCAGGGTTTTTATAGGCACCATAGAATGGGTGTTGTGTTGGGCCAGGGTAGTCTTGGAAAATGCAACATTCGGGCATGAAAACAGGAGTGCCTATCCTCACCTAGGTCCATGGGCACAGGCCTGAGGACAAAACCCTCACCAGGGACCCCACCTTTCTCTAGCTAGCACTTCCCTGCCCCATTCCTGTATCAATATCAATATATAATTAGTAATAATGTCAGACAGCAAAAAGATCCTCTCTCCTGGAAATTCAAAATCTAATTTTTAAAATCCCCTGAGACAAAGAAAATACAAGTAAAACCTTTAGGTTATCTGGAAAATAATGATAAAGGTTTTCACTAAATAAAATTATATTATTGTCTATTAAAATAAATTTATATTATTTCATTTTGGAACCGAGACAATGCAGGTGAAACAATGCCTACAGAAAAATGTATAGTTTAAAATGCATATGCTAATGACAAATAATCAGTCAATAAACAGTTAAAGCATTCATCTCACAAAGTTACCAGGAGACAAAGTATCCTGAACAAAAGAAGGAGCAAATTAATAATGATGAAAGCAGAGACCAATAGGTAAGAAAGATTTAAAAATAGATTTAATAAAGATTGCTAAAAATTATACCTTTCAAACCTATAAAAACAACAGATAAATCAGTAGCTGTTATAATTATTGAAAGAAAAGACTGTATAAATGCTTAAAATGTTGAGGAAATAAATAACTAGAGAAAAAATAAAATAAATTTGCTCAGTTCTTTGCTAACATATCTTAAGCTTTCATGAAGTGGATAATGCTCAGAAAAATATAATTTACCAAAATTTGCTCCAGGAAAGATATGTAATCTAATCACTTGACTTCCAAATAGACAATAGAGAAATTATTCCAAGAGTTGCATCCCAGAACAGCACAATATCCAAGTGTTTTCCCAGTACTCAATCAAATCATTAAGGGGCAGGTTATTCTAATGTTATCTAAGTAATGCCAGAACCTACGTTATAATTTCATTGTCCAATTTTATGTAGCAAATATAACATTGATATTAACATGTATCCAAAATTATATAACAAAATAAAAGTACGAAGAAACTTCACTTAAAGCCTTCGGTAAAAAACATCCTAAATTTAATGTTAACATCAGCAACCATAAACACATTAGAAGAAAAACACATCGTGAGAAAGAGGGGCATAAAGTAGAGAACAACCCTGGAAAACTTAACGTTTGTTAAATTCTCTTTGCCACACTGTGTAGAAATAAGCACTCTTTTACTAATGTGTGATATAACTACATATGGTTGACAATTCGGTAATATCTATCAGAATTATCAATGCAATAATTTTATATTCAGAAATTCTACTTCAGTAAAATTATCCCTAATATATACTAGCACATGTGGAGTGATTTATCAACAAGGTGACTGCACTTTTATAGTAGTAGTACACTGGGAAAAAACTTAAATGTCTATCAATACAGGATAGATTCGATAAATTGTTATATCCAAAGAAGAAAATATTGATCTATAAGTACAAAATTTCTATTTCTGTACTGATAAGGGAAGAACGTGAAAATATTTTAAACAGTGAAAAAGGTGTTAAATACTGTAAATATGTAAATGCATATGTTAAACAGAAAAATAAGTATACATATATGCATGCATATGTGTGTATGTCAATATAGAGTACATGATGACAGTAAACATCTGAACCGGAGAAAAAGCAGTGTATGAAGAAGCATAAATTTTTTATCATGGTGTATGTATATAAATATGTATATATAATATACATTATATAATTATATATACATTATATATCTACAATTATACATTATATATAATAGTGTATATATATATAATAGCGTGTGTATATATGTGTGTGTGTGTGTGTGTGTTCTCTCTTCACTGCATCCCCACCAACATCTTTTATTTTTTGATTTTCTGATTATGGCCATTCTTGCAGGAGTAAGGTGGTATTATATTGTGATTTTGATTTGTATTTCCCTAATCATTAGTGATGTTGAGCATTTTTTCATATATTTGTTGGCCATTTGTATATCTTCTTCAGTGAATTGTCTATTAGTGCCCTTAGCCCATTTTTTGAAGGATTTTTTTGTTTGTTTCTTGCCAATTTGTTTGAGTTTGTTGAAGATCTAGATATTAGTACTTTGTTGGATATATATATTGTGAAGATTTTCTCCCACTCTGTGCATTTTGTTTGCTGATTGTTTCTTTTACTGTGCAGAAACTTTTTAGTTTAATTAAGTCCCATCTATTCATCTTTGTTTTTGTTGCATTTGCTTTTGGATTCTTGGTCATGAAATCTTTGACTAAACCAATGTCTAGAAAGGTTTATCTGATGTTATCTTCTAGAATTTTATGGTTTCAGGTCTGAGATTTAAGTCCTTTAACCACCTTGAGTTGGCTTTTGTATAAGGTGAGAGACGAGGATGGAGGTTCATTCTTCTACATGTGGCTTACCAATTATCCCAGCACTATTTGTTGAATAGGGTGGCCTTTCCCACTTTATATTTTTGTTTGCTTAGTCAAACATCAGTTGTCTGTAAGTATTTGGATTTATTTCTGGGTTCTCTATTCTGTTCCATTGATCTATGTGCCTATTTTTATACCAGTACCATGCTGTTTTGGGGACAATGGCCTTATAGTATAGTTTGAAGTCAGGTAATGTGATGCCTCATATTTCTTCTTTTTGCTTAGTCTTGCTTTGGCTATGTGGGCTCTTTTTTCATTCCATATGAATTTTACGACTGGCTTTTCTAGTTCTGTGAAGAATGATGGTGGTAATTTGATAGGAATTGTATTGAATTTGTATATTGCTTTTGGCAGTATGGTATTTTCATAATATTGATTCTACCCATCCATGAGCATGGGATGTGTTTCCATTTGTTTGTGTCATCTATGATTTCTTTCAGCAGTGTTTTGTAGTTCTCCTTGTAGACATCTTTCACCTACTTGGTTAGGTGTATTCCTAAGTTTTTTTGTTTTTTCTTTTCTGCTATCATAAAAGGGTTTGAGTTCTTGAATTGATTCTCAGCTTGATCTCTGTTGGTGTGTAGCAGAGCTACTGATTTGTGTATATTTATTTTGTATCCTGACACAACATCATATGTACTAACTCATAAGTGGGAGTTAAGTTATAAGGATGTAAATTCATAAGAATGATACAATGGAATTTGGGGACCTAGGGGAAAGGGTGGGAGGGTGGTGAGGGATAAAAGTCTACAAATTAGGTACTGTTTATACTGCTCATTGATGGGCACAAAAAAAAATCTCACATATCACCACTAAACAACTGACTCATGTAACCAAACACCACTTGTTCCACAAAAAACTATGGAAATAAAAATTATATTAAAATAAATAAATAAGTAACTTGATTTTTGAAAAATAACATAAGCAATCAACAATATTGTACACTGCTGGGAATCCCAGTAAACTGTATAAAGAGAAGTGTGGAATGTTTTCACTGTCACTGACATTGGTGACATATGTTAATGTATATATCAGAGTTTAAGAAGTTCTGCAGTATTAAAATCCATATAAAAAGTTTTATTTATAGTTTTTCACACTTACTTGTTCATTTGATCCTTCTCAAATAGCACATATTCAGGGAAAATAGAATTAGCATTCAATAAAACGCATTTTTGAAACATAAAATTGTAATAATTGTTCCATAAAATTAAAGGAAAATACCAAATTTCTGAGTACCATATCAGGCACTGAAAGTTACTGCCTTAAACATTTCATAATCTGGTGGACGTGTAGGGCATGTGTTTCTAACCATTCAATTATAAATGCTTTCATGAAACTTACATATAATTTTAGAAGCACTGCAAACAATGGTTTGCAATAGAGTAAGATAAAAGACTTCTGGATATGGGTGAGCTTGAAATTACTTCATGCTGAACTAGCACCATTAGTCCTTTGAATGACCTACATTTTTAATTTGGCATGAAACCATTTCAAGCTATGTAGTGAAACTAATGAGGCTGCTACAACTGTGCAAAGCAATAATCAACATTACTTTATTGTGGAGAGTTTATTAAGTCCATGCATGAGGTGAACTAAGACAGCTTTTCTTTAAGAAAGGAGACATGTGTTTATGTTGTTTTTCTGAATAAAAATAAATATTCCAAATGTGTATGATGCCTGGAAGAAGTCCAAGATCATTAGTTATCTTCAGACAAATGTGCAGCTCTGAGAATCACTCAGTGCAATGATTACAGAGACAGTTTTAGTGTTTCTTGGAATGTTTCTTCAACTATTAAGGAAACAATGGCCCTGTGAGAAAACTAATGATGTTAAAAGGCTAAAGCAGCTGCCCTGGCTTTGGCTTTGGATAGGGTAAAAACATGTACTTTATATAAGCACTTTTCTCCAGCCAAAAGAGCCTTCTTAATAAAAGGATGTGTTTCTTCTGTAACGATTGTGATCAGTGACAATAAATCTAAATATGTTACCCTAAAACAAACAAAAATTACTCTAATAGCTAAACATGAGTTCATCCAAGTGCTGTAGTATGACAGGAAAAACAACAAGAAAAGTAAGAGAATAAGCCTGATTGATCTCATTTTTAAAACATTTGTTCTTTTTTCAATTATGTAAGCAAAATCAAATTAAATGCTTCTTCTTGCCACTTCACTGAATGTTGATATTTATTATATACAAAAGTGAACAGCCATACATGCTTTCTTTCATTCATTCAACATCCACCAGCCACCAAATCATTCACTGATTTCTCCAACAAATACTGAATGTCATGTGGCCTCAGTGATGGGAATGCTTATACAGCTAAGCCACTGCTCATGCAAGGAGCTCACAGCCTGGTGGAGGAGGAAGCATATTTCTACTACTAGGCATCCTTACCTTAGGAGCAGTAGTGGAAGTGGTGCTTCTAACTCAAATGGGGGACCTGGGAGGGCATCTTGCAGTATTGACACTGAATAAACCCTTGAAGATTAGCTGAGAGTTAGCCAGGTTAAAAGGGCAGGTAAAGCTCTGCCAAGGCCAAGGGCAAAGGCACAGAAGGAAGAAAGTGTCACATGCATACAGGAAATGAGAAGGATCCCATTGTTAGGATCAAGGCAAGGTCAAGACTTGAGGGTAAACGGGCAGGAAGAGATAAACCAAAAGTGCATTTGAATTTAATGGTTTTAGAAATAACTATGTGATTATAGAGATCCTCAAAGTAAATGAGGTGGAAAGTAACAGAAATGTCCTGAAAAATATCTTTAAAGCATAGCATTTGAAGCACTTCGAGTCACACCTGATGTTTAAATTTGTATATAACTGTTAGTCTCAATCACTGAAGATGTAGTGTCTCCAGTCTCTTTTATTAGGTTAAATGATGCTTCAAAAATCACAATTTAAACTCATGAGCAAAATGATACTGCCTGATAAATAGAAGTACTGTATCTTGTGTGACTAAGAAAAGTCTTGGATAATCAGATTTGAAAAGGCAAGTAGCACCACATCTGGAAGGTTGTTTCCATTATTTAGTTTTGCATGAAGGGCATAAAATTGATATAATCAGTTGTTTTTTTGTCCTATAGAAATAATGGTCTTTGACTAAGGGAATTAGAGCATTATAATGCTTAGCTTCGTGCATCTCCATGGATACATTTTTCTTGGTCATATACTATATATTTCATAGGTATAATTATTTAGAGAAAATTTTATATACATATATAGAAAATTTTACATATGTATATATAAAATTTGCCTCACAATCAAGTACTGACATTTATTGACATTCATACTAAATTATTATGTATTTAATTGTACTAAATCCCTAACCTATACTAGGTCACACAATTTTGAAGAAGCCAACTTCATAATGTACACTACCTGTACACAGAAATGCTGGGTATATCTACCCCACCCATTATCTACAGCCAATTCTATCAAGCTGGATATCAATACTAAAGAATATTTAGAATCATAAAAAGAATAGAAATGTAAAATAGAAACAAAAAGTGCTCAGAAGTCCTGTAGTATGCAGCAAGTCAACAAGTCACTAAACAGCATGTAGGGATGTTGCAAACAAATTAATCAACCCAACAACTTTAATGCACAGATTTATGGGGCACTCTAAGTACACCTTAGATAATTCACTTTCATTTGCCAACTATTATCTACAGCTGCTAAGGTTTCCTAATTAAAAAGATGACCCTGTAACTGTGTAATCTATATTCTATTATTTTCTCTATTTATTACAAAACCTATTTCTCTTAAACAGGGTTCTGAACTTTTTTAAGCTTACAGTAATTTTTACTGTGGCAATTTTGAATATCTAGTGTATTTCAGGAACACTAGTTTTAAACGTAAATATCACCCTAAAGAAATCATCTTTCTAAATATAGAGCCATAGTGGCATCATGACAAAGACGAATGATTTAAACTGGAAATAAAAGTAAAAAATGGTTATTGATATTTACTGAAAATGACATCTATTGTTTTCTTCAGCAAGAGAGATTTTTCATTTTTCTATATTTATAAGCTTCAGTTTATTGATATTTATATGTTTGTGCGAGGCCTACATTGTAAGTGTTTACTCCAGTGATTTTTTTTTTTTTTTTTTTGGTAGCAGTTGAAAATTTGGGATAAGTAAAATATACAGAGCTCTGCTGTTTGATATGGGAGTGACCAGACACATGTGGCTACTGAGCACATGAAATAGAGTTGATTTATTTCATCTCTATTATTAAGATGTCCTGTAAATGTAAAACATGCACTGGATTTCCTAAGTTAGTAAGAAAAAAAAAATGGAAATTGTCTCAGTGATTTTATGTTGAATACACGGTAAGAATAATAATTTCACATATTGGTTTATAGAAATATATTAATTTTAACAATATAGACTTATTTTCACTTTTTCAATGTGACTACTATAAAACTTTAAATCACATATGTAGTTCATATTTGTGTCTTGCCTTATATTTCTATTGGACAGTGCTGATCCAGAGAGTCATGGAAGACAATACATTGTAGTAAAATTACTCTCAGTTTACTGGTTTGCAGTGGTGTCTAGAATGCATGTGACTCTTTGTTATGAGTAGGCAAAACACAAATGAATGACATTTCCTCATTAAGTGTACACAATTTTTAAATGTTTCCCAGTTATTTTCATGAAATAATAGGATGGATTCAAATAAAGCATCTACTTGTTCGTTCTGTAACTTTGATTAACTGCTTTGACTAATAGTATAAGTCTCCAGTTGTTATTTAAAAACTAGTCTATAAAGAAAAATAAAGTCACTCTCTCGGCTAGTCTGTCTTTTTCTCACAGGAAACATATAAAAACTCCTAAAGTACTATATCATTTTTACTTCACAGCCAGGAGTATATTTGATATGGAGCATTTTCCCCCAAAAGTTAAAGGATGCAAGTTTCAGTCTATTGAGAATGTCACTGATTTTATCTTTAAAATTTGTCTTGGGGATGGAGCAAGACAGCAGAATAGAAGGCTCTACTGATTATCCCTTCTACCTCCTTAAGGGACACCAAATTAATAACTAAACAGGAAAAAAACAAAAACAAAAACACCGTCAGAAGAACCAAAAATCAGGTGAGCACTCATAGTACCTGGTTTTCACTTCATATTGCTGAAAGAAGCATTGAAGAGATAAAATAACAGTCCTGAATCACGGACGCCAACCCTCCCCCACCCACTGCAGCAGCAGGATGGTGAAGAATGGGTCTCTGAGGACTGAGAGAGGGAGAACATGAGAATTGTGAGGCACTGATCTCAGTGCTGGCCTGTTAGAGCAGAAGGGAAAACCAGACCAAACTCAGCTGTTGCCTGTCGATGGAGGGTGCATTTAAACCAGCCCTAGCCAGAGGGGAATCGCCAATCCCAGGGTTCAGAACTTTTGTTCTCCAAAACCTCACCACAACAGGCTACAGTGCTCTGTGTCTCCAAGTAAATTTAAAAGGAAGTCTAAGCCATAAGAACTGCAACTCTTAGATGAGTTCTAGTGCTGAATTAGGCCCAGAGACAGTGGACTTGGGGATGGTGGCGGGGCACATGTGACATATTGAGACACCAGCTGGGGTAGCAAAGTGAGTGCTGGAATCAACCCTCCCCTAACCCCAGGCTGCATAGCTCATGGCTTCAAAAAACAAACAGATGCCTTCCTTCTGTTTGAGGAGAGGAGAGGGAAGACTGGGGAGAACTTTGTTTTGCATGTAGGATACCAGCCCAGCCACAGCAGGATAGGACACCTGTCAGAGTTCATGAAGCCCCTGTTCCATACCCTAGATCTCAAATTCTAGGTATACCCTGGGCCAGAAGGAAATGTGCTACCTTGAAGGAAAGGACCCAATCCTGTCAGCATTCATCACCTGCTAACTGAAGAGCCCCTGGGCCATGAATAACCAGCAGCAATACCCAGGTACTATATCAAGGACCTTGGTGAGCCTCTGAGATTTACTGGCTTCAGGTGAGACTCAGTGCATAGGCAGCTATCATGGCTATGAGGTAAAACTCCTTTTGTTTGGGAAAAGGAGAGGAAAAAGGAAAGGGGACTCTGTTGTGCACCTTAGGAACCAGTACGGCCACAAAGGAGTACAGCACCAAGCCGGCTCTTGAGATCTCTGATTATAGGACTTCACTCTTGGAAGGCATTTCTGGACCTGCTCTGGGCCAGAGAGGAGCATAATGCTCTGAAGGGTGAGTCCAGGGCCAAAGAGTATTCACCACAAGCTGACTTAAAAGACCTTGGGATTTAAAGGGAGATCAGTTGTAGTCTGGCAGTATTCCTCTTGACCTGGCATCTTGATGGCTATGGAGTAAGGCTCCTTTGCCTTTGGAAAGGGGACGGAAAAGTAGGAAATACTGTGTTGTGTGGTTTGAGTGCCAGCTCAGCCAGTATATATCAGAACACCAGATTGATTTCTAAGGTTTTTGACTTTAGTCCCTGACTCCCAGATAGCACTTCTGAATCCACGTAGGGATTTGGGGACCTTGCCATCCTAAAGGGAATGACACAGACCTGACTGGCTTTTGCCACCTGCTAATTGTAGAGCCCCAAGGCCTTGAGCAACTACAGACAGTAGCCAGGGAGTAGCTAGAGCAGGCCTTGGTTGAGACCCAGTGATAATCTGGCTTCAGATCTGACTCAGTGCGGTTATACTGTTGGTGGCCACAGGGCCACTTGTGTCACTCCACCCTCAGATTTAGGTGGCTCAGAATGGAGAAAGAGAGTCTGTATCTTTGTTAGAAAGTAAAGGAAGGGAGCCAGAGACTCTGCTTGATAATCCAGAAAACTCTCTCAGATCTTGTCCAATATCATCAAGGTTAGGTATCTTTATGAATCTGCAACAACCACAGTGTTACTGGGCTTGGGGTGCCCACTAAAGCAGATACACCTTAGATTACAACACCCAACTCCATTCAAATATCTGAAAAGCCTTCCCAAAAAGAAAGGCTACAAATAAGCCTAGACAGTGAAGATTACAACAAATACCTTGCTCTTCTATGCCTAGACACCAAAAGACATCTAGTGTCATCAACACCATCTAGGAAAACATGACCTCGCCAAATAAAATAAGCCACCAGGGAACAATTCTAAGACACAGAGATACGTGACTTTTTAGAGAAAGAATTCAAAATAGCTGTGGTGATGAAACACAAATAAATTTAAGATAACACAGAAAAGGAATTCAAAATTCTATCAGAAACATTAACAAAAAGGTTAAAATAAGAAAAATCAAGTAGAAATTTTGGAGCTAGAAAATGCAACTAGCATGCTAAAAATGCATGAGTCCTTTAATGGCAGAATAAATGAAGCAGAAGACAGAATGAGTGAGCTTGAAGACAGGCTATGTGAAAATACACCGTCAGAGGAGGAAAAAAAAGATTTTTTAAAAAGGAAACATACCTACAGAATCTAGAAAATAGTCTCAAAAGAGCAAATCTAAAAGTTATTGAGTTTAAAGATGAGGTAGAGAAATAGATAGGAGTAGAACGTTTATTAAAAAAATAATAACACAGAACTTCCCAAACCTAGAGAAAGATATAAATATCCAAGTATAAGAAGTTTAGAGAACACTAAGCAGGTTTTACCTCAAGGCATTGAATAATCAAATTCCCAAAGGTCCAGGATAAAGAAAGAATCCTAAAAGCAGAAAGAGAAAAGAAATAAATAACATACAATGGAATTCCAATATGTCTGGCAGCGGCTATTCAGTGGAAACCGTATACACCAGGAGACAGCCATGTGATATATTTAAATTTCAAAGGATAAAAAACACTTTCACCCCAGAATAGTTTATCTGGTGGAAATATCCTTCAAACATGAAGGAGAAATAAAGACTTTCCCAGACAACAAAAGCTGAGAGACTTCATCATTGTAAGACCTGTCCTATAAGAAATCCTAAAGGATTTCAATCAGAGAGAAAAGGATATTAATGAGCATTAAATAATCACCTAAGGTTACAAAACTCATTGGTAATAGTAAGAGCACAGAAAAACACAGAAATAAAACACCGTAACTGTGTGGTGTGTAATCTACTCTTACCCTAAATAGAAAGGTTAAAAAATTAACTACAACTACTTTTTAAGGCATAGTCAATACAACAAGATAAACAGAAATAACAAAGAGTTAAAAAGCAGGAGACAAGATTAAGTCATAGAGTTTTTATTAGTTTTTTTTTTTTTTTTTTTTGGCTAGTTTGTGTGTTTATGCAAGTAGTGTTAAATTATTATTAGGTTGAAATAATGGGTTTTAAGATAGTGTGTGCAAGCCTCCTTGTAACCTCAAACCAAAAAACCTGCAACAGATACACAAAACATAAAAAGCAAGAAACTAAATCATATCACCAGAGATAATCATCTTCACTAGAGGAAGACAGGAAGGAAAAACCAATGAAGAGAAAACTACAAAAAGATCAGAAAATAAAATTTAAAAGGCAGGAGTAACTCCTTGCTTACTAATAATAACACTGAAAGTAAATGGACTAAATTCTCTAGTTAAAACACATAGACTGGCCAGATAGATAATAAAATAAGACTCATTGATCTTTTGCCTACAAGAAACACACTTCACCTATAAAGACACACACAGACTGAAAATAAAGGAATGGAAAAAGGAATTCTATGACAATGAAAAGCAAAGAAAAGCAGGAGTTGATATGCTCATATCAGACAAAATAGATTTCAAGACAAAGAAGATCACTATATAATGATAAAGGGATCAGTTCAGCAAGAGAATATAACAATTTTAAATATATATGCACTCAACACTGGAGCATCCAAATATATAAAGAAACTATTATTAGAGCTAGAGAGAGATAGGTTTCTATACAATAATGGTTGGACACTTCAACACCTCACTTTCAGCACTGAACAGATCTTCCAGACAGAAAATCCACAAAGAAAATCAGACTTAATCTGCATTATAAACCAAATGGATCTAATACATATTTACAAAATATTGCATCCAAACCTACAGATTATACATTCTTTTCCTCAGCATATGAATCATTCTCAAGGATAGAACACATGTTAGGTCACAAAACACATCTTAAAACATTAAAAAAGTATACAATATCAAGCACATTCTCTGAATGCAATAGAATAAAACTATAAATTAATAATGAAAATAATTTTGGAAACTATACAAAAACATGGAAATTAACAATATGATCCTTAATTACCAGTGAGTCAATGAAGAAATTAAAAAGGAAATTGAAAAATTTATTGAAACAAATGATGGAAACGAAACATACCAGCACCTATCAGATACAGCAAAAACTATACTCAGAGGGAATTTTATAACTTTAAGTGCCTACATAAAAAATAGAAAAACTTCAAATAAACAATCTAACAATGCATCATAAAGAACTAGAAAAACAAGAGCAAACCAACCTCAATATTAGTAGAAAAAAATATAGATCAGAGCCAAAATAAATGAAATTGAAATGAAAATACAAAAGACTAATAAAACAAAATTCAGTTTTTGAAAAGTCAATATTGACAAACTTTTAGACTGACTGAGATAAAAAGAGAGAGAAGATATAAATAAATAAAATCAAAAATGGAAAAGGAGACATTATAACTGATACTGCAGAAGTTCAAAGGATAATTGGTGGTTACTATGAGCAACTATAGGCTAATAGAAGAAATGAAAAAAATTCTAGATACATACAATCTACCAAGAATGAGCCAGAAACAAATCCAAAACCCGAACGGGCTAATGACAAGTAATGAGATCAAAGCTTAATAAAAACTCTCCTAGTAAAGAAAAGTCCAGGACCCAATGACTTCACTGCTGAATTCTATCAAATGTTTAAAGAACTAATACAAATCCTACTCGAAATTCTCAGAAAAAGTAGAGGAGGAGGGAATACTTCCAAACTTATTCTACAAAGCCAGTATTATACTGATGCCAAACCAGTCAAGGAGATATTAAAAAAAAAAAAAAGAAAACTGTAGGTCAATATCAATATCTTTGGTGAATATTGATGTAAAAATCTTCAACAAAGAATTAGAAAACAAAATTTAATGATACATTAGAAAGATTATTCATCATGACCCAGTAGAATTTATCTCTGGAATGCAAGAATAGTTCAACATATGCAAATCAATCAATGTGATGCTTCCTACCAACAGAATGAAGAATAAAAACATGAAGAATCATTTCAATTGATGCTGAAAAATCATTTGATAAAATTCATTATTGCCTCATAACAAAAATCCTGAGAAAACTGGAGATAGAAGGAACATACCCCAACATAACAAATGTAAAACATAAATATATGACAGACCCACAGCTGGTATCATACTAAATGAACAAAAACTGAAAGTCTTTCCTCTAGGATCTGGAACACTACAAGGATGTTGACTATCACCACTGTTATTCAAAATAGTATTGAAAGTCTGAGTTAGAGCAACCAGACAAGAGAAAGATATAAAAGATATACAGATTGAAAAAGAAGTCAAATTATCCATGTTTGCTGATGATATGATCATATACTTGGAAAAACCTGGACTCCACAAGAAAACTATTAGAACTGATAAAACAAATTGAGTAAAGTTGCAGGACACAAAAATGGCATACAAAAATCAACAGCATTTCTATATGCCAACAGTGAAAAAGAAATAAAGTAATTTCATTTACAATAACCACACATACAATTAAATACCTGGAAATTAATCAAAGGAGTGAAATTGCTCTATAATGAAAACTATAAAACACTGATGAAGGAGATTGAAAAGGACATCAAAAAATGAAAAAAAAAATGCTTGCTTATATATTAGAAGTATCATTATTGTTAAAATATCCATACTACTCAAGGAAACCTACAGATTCAAAGCAATACCTATCAAAACATCAATGACATTCTTCACAGCAACAGAAAAAAAAATCCTAAAATTTATATGAAACCACAAAAGACCCAGAATAGCCAAAGCTATCCTAAGCAAAAAGAACACAACTAGAAGAGTCAAATGACCTGACTTAACATTATACTGCAGAGCTATAGTAACCGAAACAGCATGGTACTGGCATAAAACAGACACACAGACCAGTGGAACAGAGTAGAAAACCCAGAAACAAATTCACATACCCACAGTGAACTAATTTTTGATAAAGGTGCCAAGAACATACATTGGGGAAAAGATAGTCTCTTCAATAAACAGTATGGGGAAACTGGATATATATGTGCAGAAGAATGAAACCAGACCTCTCTCTCTTACCATATACAAAAAAAAAAAAAAAAAATCAAAATGGATTAAAGACTTAAATCTAAGACCCCAAACTATAAAACTACTACAAGAAAATATTTGGAGATATCTCCAGGACATTGGTCTGGACAAGGACTTCTTGAGGAATAACCCACCAGCACTGGCAACCAAAGCAAAAATGGACAAACGGGATCACATCAAGATAAAATGCTTCTGCACAGTAAAGGATACAATAAGAAAGTAAAGAGACAACCCCCAGAATGGGAGAAAATATTTACAAGGTATCTGTAGGGAGACCCCCCAAAACTATTGCTATGGAATAAAAGATGAAATGCTCCTGATTATTGTAAATACAAAATTGCATGAAGGATTGTGTAAAGACAATGACAGGTTGGAATGCCAGAATGAGCCAACAGCGTGTAATGTGCTTCCTCCTGCAGAGAGCCTATGAATGGACACGCAGTCAGGGAGGTTTCACATCACCAAGATTCCTATCCCAGAAAAGCAGATGTTCATAGCTCTGGGAATGGAATGCAACCCTTGTGGAGAGCCTATAAATGGACGCATGGGGGGCGCCTGTCCATATGGATAAGATAGGGCTATAAATGCCCTCATCTTGCCACGGCTCTTCTAGGTCTCTTTAGGGTTAAGGCATACTCCCTTCTGAGAATTTCTGGTCTAACTGGTTGTCTAGCTTCATGTCCTGTTTCTATGGATTGTTTGTAACCAGCTTTTGTTGCCACTGTTACTGCTGATTAATATCTTGCTAATCATAGGTTATGGAAAGACTGTGTTTCTGTTTGAAGGCTCTGTTAGAAATTACTGAAGCACACACTATATGGTAAATTATTACCTCTGTATACTGCACTTCTGCATACAGATGTTATGTTAAAGAATTACTTTATCCCCATGTGACCATCTCACCTCATAATCAAATGACCCTAAACCCCTCACTAACCTACCCCTGTCCTCACTAAACTTAATAATAAATGCTGGTATATCCAGTGCATTGTTGGCACCACGAGACCAGAAGGCAGTGACTCCCCTGGACCCAACTTTCACTATCTTGTGTGTGTCTATTATTTCTCGACCTGCCAATTCGCCTGGGAACAACGAGAGAGCCCCGTTGCATTGCGGGCTGCTGGCCAGATCCCGCAATATGTATCCATTTGATAAAGGATTAATAACCAGAATATATAAGGAGCTCAAACAACTCCATAGGAAAAAGATCTAATAATCCACTTCAAAATGGGCAAAAGATTTGACTAGACATTTCTTAAAAGAAGACATACAAATGGCAAATAGGCATATGAAAAGGTGCCCAACATCATGAAAACTCATTGATCATCAGAGAAATGAAAATCAAAATTGCAATGAGACGTCATCTCACCTCAGTTAAAATGGCTCATATCCAAAAGACAGGCAATGACAAATGCTGGTGAGGATGTGAAGAAGAAGAAACCCTTGTACCCTGTTGATGCGCAAGTAAGTGAGTGCAAGCAGTATGGGTAAAACTTTGGAAGTTCCTCAAAAAGCTAAAACTTAAGCTATTATATGATCTAGTAGTCCCACTGCTGGGTTATATACCCAAAAGAAAGGAAATAAGTATATCAAAAAGATACCTGCACTCCTGTGTTTGTTGCAGCCCTGTTTACAATAGCTAAGATTTGGAAACAACCTAAGTGTTCATCAACAGATGAATGGATGAAGAAAAATGTGGAAAATACACACAATGGAGTACTATTCAGCTACTGAAAAGAAAGAGATCCAGTCATTTGCAACAACATGAATGGAACTTGAGATCATTATGATAAGTAAAATAAGTCAGATACAGAAAGACAAATATCACATGTTCTCACTTATTTTGGGGATGTAAAAATCAAAGCATTTGAATTCATGTATGCAGAGACTAGACGGATAGTTACCAGAGGTAGGGAAGGGTTATGGGTGGGTGTGTAGATGGAGGTGGGGATGGTTGATGGGTATAAAATATAGAAAGAATAAATAAGTCCTACTATTTGGCAGCACAATAGAGTGACTATAGTCAGTAATAACTTAATCGTATATTTTAAAATAACTTACAGAATGTAATTAGATTGTTTGTAACTCAAAGGGTAAATTGTTGAGGGGATGGATACTCTACTCTCCATGAAGTGCTTATTTCACATTGCTTACCTGTATCAAAACATCTCATACACCATATATACACACACACACACACACACACACACACGTACACACACACACACAATGTAACTATAATTTTAAAAAAATAGAGTTTTAAAGGTATAAAATTTATGTCTTTCAAATTTGCATAAAAAGCAGAATTCCTATAATTTTATTTTTAAATACTAGCATCTTTTAGGTGAGAACCAAATAGACATGTTTACTTTCAATATTCTAAACATAATTTCCAAATTCACACCCTGTAAGAAAATCTGTAATGAAGGGAGCTTGTAATAGCTGCATGGATTCGAATAAAATTGAATACCCTTAAAAATTAGGAAGAACGTTCAGTTAGATGATAGTACTGCTTGTGTGTTGGAGGCAGGATGTGTCATTTGGACAGACAACTTACTGGGGATAGGGGTGGGTTGCAGTTACCTCTAAAACTAACTTTAGGAACAGAATGGGAGATGCTTTCCGGAATGCTTTAGGAAAATATGCATGTCTTTGACAGGTTTGAAGGTAGGTGAGGATCACACTGAATAACGAATCAAGAGATAATTCAAGAAAGTCAGGAAAAGAGAAAAGCTGTCATAGATGTGAGGAGCAGACTAGAGGGTATAAAGGGTCTTTGATAGAGACATTTTTAGGTGAGGTTTCCAAGTGCTCAGAGAGAAGAGTGAGCTACATTAAATTTGTTTAGGGTCAGGAAGGAATTCATTCTCAACTCCTGGTTCTCAGAGAGTTACATTTTCAAATAAATCACTAACATGAAACATTAACAAAAGCAAATTACAAGTAAAAGAAAGTAAACTCTACAAATATTGACAGAGGATAAATTTAAAGCAGCCTGCCACACCAGCACAAAACTCCTGGAAGGTTTCAAAACCATCTGTATCCTATTTTTGGTCCAATTCTACTTTGTGACACTTATTCTTCTTCAACATGCCCATTTATTTCAAGCACACCTTTAAGCTTGTCCAATGTGCAAAAAATCATGTTTATCTTTGCCAGGTTCATTAACTATCTATATGGGCACATAACGTAATAAATAGAAACTTGAAGCCAAGAAAGAACTTGAAAAAGGCTTTTGGAACATTTAATTCAGAATCCTAAAATGAGAACCAGTGAAAAATTGCAGGACCTCAGAAGAGCTTTCAGAAATCTAGTAAAATGTTAATATTCTTTACTGAGTTTCATTAGTAACTAAGAGTATAAACTAAATAGCTTGGTTTCCAGTGCCATTTATCTTTAAGTACCAAACTCTTAATTCTAATAACAGTGGATTAACTATGAATTTTTTTCATTGTCTTTATGTATACAATTGACTGTGTACATAACAGTGTTGTAATTTTTAATTAATACATTAAAATTTGATATGAACTATATTTTAGAAGGAAGTTAGAAAGTTACTTTGATCAAGTGTTTGTTTTCTAATAGCATACATGTATCTGACATTCATAAGAGCAGGTAAGCAAGACATATATTAGGTATAAAAAGCATAAATTTACTACCATTCTAAAGTTGTAGCCTGGCCCATCAACTGATAAAAACATGGTTTTAACTGCTGCAATCCATTCCTAAAACAAACACTGTCATATTTAAATAGTGGATTTTCGCATCTGTCTCAAAGTGTCTAAATATTTTCTCTTTTCATCAATTTTTATGAAGGCTGACCTCTATCCCATTTTTTAAAATCAACAACCCATGATACCATGCTTGGAACAATGTAAATGCTCAAATGTTGGTTAAAATGACTTCACTACTTCATTTATCAAGTTAGTGCCACAGGTTATGACCTGGGCTTTCTATGGTGCTACAAATCTATCTCACTCCACTGTCCTTTACCTACTATGAAGGTTGCATTGATGGCTCCTAGCCTTACCAGCGATGACTGTAAATTGCAGTTATCACTTCCAATCTTTTTTGAATTTCCTCTCCAAAATACCAGCTACAGCTTTGTTCTCAGGTCCAATAGAGATAAAATATAAAAGTTGCCAAATTACCTCCAGAATAGGGGCTGGCTTGTTATAGCTCTTGATATTCTGGTGAGCAGCATTTTACTTAGCACAAATGCAAATATTCAAATGCTGATATGTATCATTTTCTAAATAACTTACTATTTGAGAATATTGGCCTATAACTCTTTTGCAACATTAGACTGCTTTTAAAAAATCATAATTATAGCAGGTTTTAAGTTTTCAAATATTTTATGTCAACAATTTGGATTCTGCTCTGAGATGTGGAATATTCAGACAATGGCCAGACCATAAATGAAACTGGAACTCTGACCTACAGCCTCTACAGCAACCAGTCCAGGAAGCCAAACCTCTGCAGCAGTTGGCCAGAGCAATTAGGATTTAGTTGATTACTTCCAGCTTTCCTAATTTTTGCCTCTGCTACCAACTCAGAAACTAAATAAATAAGCTCTCCAAACTACTTATATAAGATGTGATCGTAACTTGCCCACTTCCAAGTACCAAATGCCAACAACCTTCAATCAGAGCATACCAAACATATCTGAAGGCTTTCGTTTTTTTCACTATGACACTTTGTCACTCCCTCAGTTGCCTGAGCCTCTGACAAATGCAAATGATCCTTTCTGACACCCATCCTATGACAAGTTCAAAAAACAAGGCTCTTTTTGTTTTTTGGGGGGTTATTTTCATTTATTTTTACAGCTCTAAAGTGATCTATGTTTTGAATGTGCCAGGGCAGACTGAGAATTAAGATTGGCTTCTGCTTATTTTTCTTATGAGTTGAGGATTATCAAACAATTTTTTCTCCTTAATTTACTTTTTAAATATTTTCCCACGTTATGCTAATTGTTTTATAAAATAGTAGTGCATTGCTTAATATGATCATCTTCATTGATTCAGTGATTTATGTAGTATTCTTGGAAGTTTAAGATTATTATGAAACAAAAAGTTATTGTTATTTCTGTTATTCTCCTAATCAATAGGGTAACTAAGTAGCACAATTTCTTCTAACCAAATATATGATCCCTAAAAAGTATATAATAAACTTTTTGCCAATATTTTACAAATCATAGAATTGAACAAGGAAAATAGTGGATCAAAATTTGAGATAAATTACTTTCAAAAGATTCCTAAAATCAGTGATTTGAATAATTGGCAAATACCCATGATGCATATCTGATCTTAATTTGCAGATACTCCAGGAAAAGAAAATATAGACTGTGAAAATATAAGATTTATTTCTGTTTAAATCTACTCAAGAACTTAAGAACTTAAGTTTTATGTGATTGACTGTGGGCCCCTTTTTAATGCAGATTGAATGGTAGATCTATTAGGAGAGAAACTCAGCTCAATTAAGGAACATTTCCTCTGCTGAATGCTTCACCTTTATTTTCCCTCTCACATTCCTCCTTCCTCAGTACCTGCGCTGAACACTCATGAAATTGCTCCCAAGTTGTAGCTGAAGATTAAACCGCAAAGTTCAATGAGAATATGTAGCTATTAAAAATAGATTAATTAAGAAATCATGGCTGCTTTTGATTAAATGGCATGGGAAAGAAACACCTAAAACTGACTAAAATTGAATTTTTAAATTTTAACAAGCAAATAAATCATCCTGGGATGGGGGGTGGGTCTTGTTAAAAATACAGATTCTTAATCAGCATTTTTTTTTTTTTTTTTTTTTTTGACAGAAAGTCTTCTTTTCTAACAAGCTTCCAGGTGATGCCAATGATTCAGATAGCATTTTGAGTATCAAGGGCCTGTAGATGTTCATTCAATCTGGGGGTAAGGGGCATACATGTAATTATGCCTTACACAGATCAGATATATGCTTTAAGAATAAAGTGAAAACTCAGGCTCTTCTACATTTGTGGAAATTCTTCTCATTACTCATAGCGCTGACTGAAAATTTGAGGAGAGCAATTATTTTAAAGTGCTTATCTCAATATCTGGTAAACACTCAATACATGATAAATGTCTGCTATTATTGTGGCCCAGATAGTGAACAGAATCTTAATATCTAACATTAACTTCAAAGTTTAGCGTTAGATACTGTTGTGTGTTTTATATGCATTATTCAAAATAGAAACCTAACCTATTCTATTCCTAACCTTATTCTCATGGGTAGAAACATGAATCATTGGGAGGTGAGGTAACTTACCCAGAGCCCACAGGTAAACATTGGGGAAAAAAGGATTCAAATCCAAGCAATCTCACACTAAAGCCAAAAAATCTTGAGCTCATTCACAAAATGACATTGTCAGATTCACACAGAACAGAGTTCAGATTCACATAGAACGGAGCTCTTAATTAGTATAAAGCTTTACTAAATAATGTCAAGGACACAGGCAATTAAAAGACTCAGACAAGGTAGAGAGATGCCAAGGGCTGCTCCCACGGTTCTTCTTGGGTTAGATAAGCTTCTCTGGTCCAGAATCCATGAGGTGTTTCAGTGAGGTACACAGGATTACCTCACAGAAGTCTAGCTTGTCAAGTATTACACATCACTGTTTTATAGTCCAGAGAGTTATATTACCTATGTGATGTTTTCCAAGAGCCATGCTGGTAGACCTGAGTAGTCCTTAGCTGGGGACATCGAGCTAAGAATATTTAAGAGATAAAGTCTCTTCCTCCTGGGCAAACATCATTAGTCTATTTACCCAGAGGTCAAGTTAACAAGAATGGTAGCCCACATGACCTGCTTATTCCCCACACAATGACTACCTCAAACTTTACACCCCACCCAACAGGCAGAGGGATGAGTGGACCAGTGGCCAGATGCTTTAACTTCCTTTATCCTTTAACTAATAGGCAAAAGTAGTTAGTATATCTGTTACAGACACAAACAGAGCCCCTATAAACAATAATGATGATTAGAAAGTGAGAAACAATATTCAGATTTATGTATCTGGAAAACTCCCACTGAGAAAGACAGGAATTAGGCAGACGGACAACAATACAAAGAGGGAAATGCCAAAGTGCAGAGAAGGGCATATGATTCATCATGAGGAAAAGCAGGAACATATTTTGCAAAGAGCATATATTCCAAAGAGTTCAAAAGTGCAAGGCAGCAGGCAATAGCCAAGAAGGACACGGGGAAAAGAGACCAGAGGAAAACAATAAGTGCCTTTTTGTTTTTTTAATTATTATTATACTTCAGGCTCTAGGGTACATGTGCACAACATGCAGGTTTGTTACATATGTATACATGTGCCATGTTGGTGTGCTACACCCATTAACTCGTCATTTACATTAGGTGTATCTCCTAATGCTATCCCTCCTCCCTTCACCCTCCCCACAATAGGACCCGGTGTGTGATGTCCCCCTTCTTGTGTCCAAGCGATCTCATTATTCAGTTCCCACCTATGAGTGAGAACATGTGGTGTTTGGTTTTCTGTTCTTGCAATAGTTTGCTGAGAATGATGGTTTCTATCTGCATCCATGTCCCTACAAAGGACATGAACTCATCCTTTTTTATGGCTGCATAGTATTCCATGATGTATATGTGCCACATTTTCTTAACCCAGTCTGTCACGGATGGATATTTGGGTTGATTCTATTGCTAATAGTGCCACAATAAACATATATGTGCATGTGTCTTTATAGCAGCATGATTTATAATCCTTTGGGTATACACCCAGTAATGGAATGGCTGGGTCAAATGGTATTTCTAGTTCTCGATCCTTGAGGAATCGCCAGACTGTCTTCCACAATGGTTGAACTAGTTTACAGTCCCACCAACAGTGTAAAAGTGTTCCTATTTCTCCACATCCTCTCCAGCACCTGTTGTTTCCTGACTTTTTAATGATTGTCATTCTAACTGGTGTGAGATGGTATCTCATTGTGGTTTTGATTCCTGTTTCTCTGATGGAGAGTGATGATGAGCATTTTTTCATGTGTCTGTTGGCTGTATGAATGTCTTCTTTTGAGAAATGTCTGTTCATATCCTTTGCCCACTTTTCGATGGGGTTGTTTGTTTTTTTCTTGTAAATTTGTTTGAGTTCTTTGTAGGTTCCGGATATTAGCCCTTTGTCAGATGAGTAGACTGCAAAAATTTCTCCTATTCTGTAGGTTGCCTGTTCACTCTGATGGTAGTTTCTTTTGCTGTGCAGAAGCTCTTTAGTTTAATTAGATCCCATTTGTCAATTTTGGCTTTTGTTGCCATTGCTTTTGGTGTTTTAGACATGAAGTCCTTGCCCATGCCTGTGTCCTGAATGGTATTACCTAGGTTTTTTCTCGAGTTTTTATGGTTTTAGGTCTAACATTTAAGTCTCTAATCCATCTTGAATTAATTTTCGTATAAGGAGTAAGGAAAGGATCCAGTTTCAGCTTTCTACTTATGGCTAGCCAGTTTTCCCAGCACCATTTATTAAATAGGGAATCCTTTCCCCATTTCTTGTTTTTGTCAGGTTTGTCAAAGATCAGACAGCTGTAGATGTGTGGTATTATTTCTGAGGGCTCTGTTTTGTTCCATTGGTCTCCGTTTTGGTACCAGTACCATGCTGTTTTGGTTACTGTAGCCTTGTAGTATAGTTTGAAGTCAGGTAGCGTGATGCCTCCAGCTTTGTTCTTTTGGCTTAGGATTGTCTTGGCAATGTGGGGTCTTTTTTGGTTCCATATGAATTTTAAAGTAGTTATTTTTTCCAATTCTGTGAAGAAAGTCACTTGTGGCTTAATGGGGATGGCATTGAATTTATAAATTACCTTGGGCAGTATGGCCATTTTCACAATATTGATTCTTCCTATCCATGAGCATGGTATGTTCTTCCATTTGTTTGTGTCCTCTTTTATTTCACTGAGCAGTAGTTTGTAGTTCTCCTTCAAGAGGTCATTTACATCCCTTATAAGTTGGATTCCTAGGTATTTTATTCTCTTTGAAGCTATTGTGAATGGGAGTTCATTCATGATTTGGCTCTCTGTTTGTCTGTTACTGGTGTATAAGAATGCTTGTGATTTTTGCACATTGATTTTGTATCCTGAGACTTTGCTGAAGTTGCTTATCAGCTTAAGGAGATTTTAGGCTGAGACAATGGGGTTTTCTAAATATACAATCTTGTCATCTGCAAACAGGGACAATTTGACTTCTACTTTTCCTAATTGAATACCCTTTATTTCTTTCTCTTGCCTGATTGCTCTAGCCAGAACTTCCAACACTATGTTGAATAGGAGTGGTGGAAGAAGGTATCCCTGTCTTGTGCCAGTTTTCAAAGGGAATGTTTCAAGTTTTTGCCCATTCAGTGTGATATCAGCTGTGGGCTTGCCATAAATAGCTCTTACCATTTTGAGATATGTTCCATCAATACCGAATTTATTGAGAGTTTTTAGCATGAAGGGCTGTTGAATTTTGTTAAAGGCCTTTTCTGCGTCTATTAAGATAATCATGTGGTTTTTGTCTTTGGTTCTGTTTATATGCTGGATTATGTTTATTGATTTGCGAATGTTGAACCAGCCTTGCATCCCAGGGATGAAGCCCACTTGATCATGGTGGATAAGCTTTTTGGTGTGCTGCTGGATCCGGTTTGCCAGTATTTTATTGAGGACTTTTGCATCGATGTTCATCAGAGATATTGGTCTAAAATTATCTTTTTTTGTTGTGTCTCTCCCAGGCTTTGGTATCAGGATGATGTTGGTCTCATAAAATGAGTTAGGGAGGATTCCCTCTTTTTCTATTGATTGGTATAGTTTCAGAAAGAATGGTATCAGTTCCTCCTTGTACCTCTGGTAGAATTCGGCTGTGAATCCGTCTGGTCCTGGACTTTTTTTGGTTCGTAGGCTATTAATTATTGCCTCAATTTCAGAGCCTGCTATTGGTCTATCCAGGGAATCAACTTCTTCCTGGTTTAGTCTGGGGAGAGTATAAGTGTCCAGGAAATTATCCATTTCTTCTAGGTTTTCTAGTTTATTTGCTTAGATGTGTTTATACTATTCTCTGATGGTAGTTTGTATATCTTTAGGGTCAGTGATATTATCCCCTTTATCATTTTTATTGCATCTATTTGATTCTTCTCTCTTTTTTCTTTACTAGTCTTGCTAGCAGTCTATCAATTTTGTTGATCATTTCAAAAAACCAGCTCCTGGATTCATTGATTTTTTGGAAGGTTTTTTGTGTCTCTATCTCCTTCAGTTCTACTCTGATCTTAGTTATTTCTTGCCTTCTGCTAGCTTTTGAATGTGTTTGCTCTTGCTTCTCTAGTTTTTTTAATTGTGATATTAGGGCATCAATTTTAGATCTTTCCTGCTTTCTCTTGTGGGCATTTAGTGCTATAAGTTTCCCTCTACACACTACTTTAAATGTGTCCCAGAGATTCTGCTATGTTGTATCTTTGTTCTCATTGGTTTCAAAGAACATCTTTATTTCTGCCTTTGTTTCATACTGAAGGCAGAAATAAAGATGTTCTTTGAAACCAATGAGAACAAAGATACAACATACCAGATGGCCGAATAGGAAGAGCTCCAGCCTCCAGCTCCCAGTGTGAGCGACACAGAAGATGGGTGATTTCTGCATTTTCAACTGAGGTATTGGGTTAATCTCACTGGGACTTGTTGGACAGTCAGTGCTGGTCAGCGGTTGCAGCCTGACCAGCAAGAGCTGAAGCAGGGCGAGGCATCGCCTCACCTGGGAAGTGTAAGGGGGGAGGGAATTCCTTTTCCTAGCCAAGGGAAACTGAGACACACAACACCTGAAAATTGGGTAACTCCCACCCTAATACTGCACTTTACCAAGGGTCTTAGCAAATGGCACACCAGGAGATTATATCCCACGCCTGGCCTGGAGGTTCCAACGCCCACGGAGCCTCCCTCATTGCTAGCACAGCAGTCTGACATCTAACTGCAAGGCAACAGCGAGGCTGTGGGAGGGGTGCCTGCCATTGCTGAGGCTTAAGTAGGTAAACACAGCTGCTGGGAAGCTCGAACTGGGTGGAGCCCCACCGCAGCTCAAGGAGGCCTGCCTGCCTCTGTAGACTCCACCTCTGGGGACAGGGCATATCTAAACAGAAAGCAGTGGAAACCTCTGCAGATGTAAATGTCCCTGTCTGACAGCTTTGAAGAGAGCAGTAGTTCTCCCAGCATGGAGGTTGAGATCTGAGAACAGACAGACTGCCTGCTCAAGTGGGTCCCTGACCCCTGAGTAGCCTAACTGGGAGACATCCCCCACTAGGTGCAGACCAACACCTCACACCTCACACGGTTGGGTACATCTCTGAGACGAAGCTTCCAGAGCAAGAATCACACAGCAACACTCACTGTTCAGCAATATTCTATCTTCTGCAGACTTCGCTGCTGATACCCAGGCAAACAGTGTCTGGAGTGGACCTCAAACAAACTCTTAACAGACCTGCAGCTGAGGGTCCTGACTGTTAGAAGGAAAACTAACAAACAGAAAGGACACCCACACCAAAACCCCATCAGTATGTCACCATCATCAGAGACCAAAGGCAGATAAAACCACAAAGATGGGGAAAAAGCAGTGCAGAAAAGCTGGAAATTCAAAAAATCAGAGTGCATCTCCCTCTCCAAAGGAACGCAGCTCATCACCAGCAATGGAACAAAGCTGGACAGAGAATGACTTTGACGAGTTGAGAGATGAAAGTTTCAGTTGATCAAACTTTTCAGAGCTAAAGGAGGAGCTACGTACCCAGCACAAAGAAACTAAAAACCTTGAAAAAAGAATGGATGAATGGATAACTAGAATAATCAATGCAGAGAAGACCATAAAAGAACTGATAGAGAAGAAAACCATGACACGAGAACTACATGACAAATGCACAAGCCTCAGGAACTGACTCGATCAACTGGAAGAAAGAGTATCACTGATTGAAGAGCAAATGAATGAAATGAAGCAAGAAGAGAAGTGTAGAGAAAAAAGAGTAAAGAGAAATGAACAAAGCCTCCAAGAAATATGGGATTATGTGAAAAGATCAAATCTACATCTGATTGGTGTGCCTCAAAGTGACGGGGAAAATGGAACCAAGTTGGAAAACACTCTGCAGGATATCATCCAGGAGAACTTTCCCAACCTAGTAAGGCAGGCCAACATTTGAATTCAGGAAATACAGAGAATGCCACAAAAATACTCCTCGAGAAGAGCAACTCCAAGACACATAATTGTCAGATTCACCAAAGTTGAAATGAAGGAAAAAACTGTTAAGGGCAGCCAGAGAGAAAGGTCGGGTTACCCATAAAAGGGAAGCCCATCAGACTAACAGCCGATCTCTTGGCAGAAACTCTACAAGCCAGAAGAGAGTGGGGGCCAATATTCAACATTCCTAAAGAAAAGTATTTTCAACCCAGAATTTCATATCCAGCCAAACTAAATTTCATAAGTGAAGGAGGAATAAAATCCTTTACAGACAAGCAAATGCTTAGAGATTTTGTCACCACCAGGCCTGCCCTACAAGAGATCGTGAAGGAAGCACTAAACATGGAAAGGAACAACAGTACCAGCCATTGCAAAAACATGCCACAATGTAAAGTCCATCGATACTAGGAAGAAACTGCGTCAACTAACGAGCAAAATAACCAGCTAATATCATAATGACAGGATCAAGTTCACACATAACAATATTAACCTGGAATGTAAATGGACTAATTGGTCCAATTAAAAGACACAGAATGGCAAATTGGACAGAGTCAAAACCCATCAGTTTGCTGTATTCAGGAGCCCCATCTCACATGCAGAGACACACATAGGCTCAAAATAAAGGGATGGAGGAAGATCTACCAAGCAAATGAAGAACAAAAAAAGCAGGGGTTGCAATCCTAGTCTCTGATAAAACAGACTTAAACAATCAAAGACCAAAAGAGACAAAAAAGGGCATTACATAATGGTAAAAGGATCAATTCAACAGGAAGAGCTAACTATCCTAAATATATATGCACCCAATACAGGAGCACCCAGATTCATAAAGCAAGTCCTTAGAGACTTACGAAGAGACTTAGACTCCCATACAATAATAATGGGAGACTTTAACACTCAACTGTCAACATTAGACAGATCAACGAGACAGAAAGTTAACAAGGATATCCAGGAATAGAACTCAACTTTGCACCAAGTGGACCTAATAGACATCTACAGAACTCTCCACCCCAAATCAACAGAATATACATTCTTCTCAGCACCACATCACACTTATTCAAAAATTGACCACATAGTTGGAAGTAAAGCACTCCTCAGCAAATGTACAAGAACAGAAATTATAACAAACTGTCTTCTCAGACCACAGTGCAATCAAACTAGAACTCAGGACTAAAAAACTCAATCAGAACTGCTCAACTACATGGAAACTGAACAACCTGCTCCTGAATGACTACTGGGTACATAAGTACCTTTATAATAATATGAAAACTGCAGCAACTCTTTGGGCCAGGCCCAGGCTTTCTAAATGATTTCTGATGAAAACAGTGGCTAATCCGTGTGTGCTTCACCTGGCTCTTGCAGGTGGAAAGAGATAACTGGTAGTAACTGTCTAGAAGCAACATGCCCAACCCAGGGAAAGGATCAGCTCCAGGCCAGCAGATTAGCCTGACAGATCTGGGAGAAGGATAAATTGGGGCCATTCCTGAGCTTAATCAAAGTTGCATAATTGTCAAAGGAAAACCAATCTCATAATTTCATTCTGATTAACTATTTCATTTCTATATTCTAATTCTGTTGAAAATTTTGGCTGAAATAGTAAATTCTGGTTCATTATCGCTTCATTTTACCTAAAGTGCTTTTTTGAATGCTCATTTGCCAGAGTGGAATTGTGCAGACATCCAGGATAAAACCCTTGAGTTGAAGAACACAGCATGTCAAGAAATTACTCTCTTATGTGGTGATTAATATAAATTTAAGACTTTTGGCTGAATCAGCACATTTGAAATAACACTCTGCACTTTCAAACATGCACAACACTTCTGTTTATCATGTTTGTTCTGATATGTTGAGAAAGGAAATAGGTGCAATTGATTTTAAAAGCTAAGTTTGTCTGGAGATTTGTCAGGAACCAGCACCAAGGGAGATAACATTATGTCTTGAGATTGAAGAAGAATAAGCTCAAAGAATTGCACAAATATGTTTTTGAAATGTGTAGATTAATAAGAATCGTTTAAAAAATGGTGACAAAGTTTTCATTCAAAAGACCTCTCATAAAATGCAGTAGCAAATCTCATCATAAAGTGTGCAGAATTCTGTTGCCTTCACCATGTTGTCACCTCTGATATTACTGGGTGATGGATGAAAAAACATTCACGTTTGCTATTGATTTAGGACTCTGAGCTGTTTTCCAAGTCATTCAGCATTTTGTGATAGATTATATCTAAAGTTCCCCCAAATAGTTTATTTGTTTTATTGTCCTTTTTAGGCGACCACCTATCAGATATTTGAAGAGCTCCTACTCTAGTAAATGAGATTGAAATTGCTTGCCTCAAACAATCAATTTTATAATTTTGATTGTTGAAAATTTCTAAAAGTACTGAGTTATTGTTGTGGATCAACATTTCTTTTCCTGTGACTTTATGTAAGACAATTCTGTGTGTGTCATTTGCCTGTGCTCTAAAAAAGGCCACAATTTCTTGTCCCGCAAACCTTACAAATGTTCGAAGCACAAAAATGTGTCTGATTGAAAAAAAAAAATCATTGAAAAACTTAAAAGCAATCTGAACATTAAATTTTTATAGTTATGAAAATTATGTTTGGTCCATGATTATTTTTTGTTATCTGGGCAGTTTTACTAATGACAGCCTGCTCTACTTTAACTTCAGCTTAGCTATGTCACTAAGCCAAAGGAACATGATCAGTACTTCATAGAAACTGTATGTGTGCTCAAATTCCTGTGATACAAAAACAGTATCAGGCAAAAATGAGATAGTCTATGAGTCAGGGGCAGAGATGTCCAAGACCATGAGAACACATCTCTTGCATTATTAGCATGACATGGATGTGAGACTTAGAGTCAAAGGAGATCATTTTGGAGCTTTAAGATGTGACTCCCCCACTAGATTTCAGACTTGCATGGAGCTGGTAGTCCCTTTGTTTTGTCCAGTTTCTCCCATTTGGAATGGGTGTATTTACCCAATGCCTGTATTCTCATTGCATTTGGGAAGTAATTAACTTGCTTTTGATTTTACAGGCTCCTAGGTGGAAGGGACTTGCTTTCTCTGAGATGAAACTTTGGACTGTAGACTTTTGAGTTAATGCTGAAATTAGTTAAGATTTTGGAGGACTGTTGGGAAGGCATATTGTGTTTTGAAATGTGAGTACATGAGATTTGGAAGGGGCCGGGGTGAAATGATATGTTTGACTGTGTCCCCATCCAAATCTCATCTTGAATTGTAGCTCCCGTAATTCCCACATACCATGGGAGGGACCCAGTTGGTGGTAATTGAATCATGGGGGTGTGTTTTTTCCTGTAATGTTCTCATGATAGTGAATAAGTCTCATGAGATCTAATGGTTTTATAAAAGATAGTTCCCCTGCACACGCTGTCTTGCCTGCTTTCATGTCAGAGGTGCCTTTGCTCCTCCTTCACCCTCCACCATGATTGTGAGGCCTCTCCAGCCATGAGGAGCTGTGAGTCTATTAAATGTCTTTCTCTTTATAAATTACCCAGTCTTGTGTATGTCTTTATTAGCAGTGTGAAAACAAACTAATACAGTAGCCTAGGCTGGAGTGTAGTGACATGATCTCTGCTCACTGTGGCCTCTGCCTCCCAGGTTCAAGCGATTCTCATACCTCTGCCTCCTGAGTAGCTGTGATTATAGACATGTGCCACCACACCCAGTTAATTTTTGTATTTTTAGTAGAGATGGGGTTTCACCATGTTGGCAAGGCCCCACCTCAGGTGATCTGCCCACCTTGGCCTCCCAAAGTGCTGAGATTACAAGTATAAGCCACTGCATCCAGGCTGAAAAAAACTTTATGGCAACAAATTATGCAACTTTGAAAAAGTGGACATATGCCTAAAAAAACACAGAAAATATCCTACTGACTCAGGAAGTATTAGAAAATCTTAAAGACTTCTAAACATAAATGAATGAAATTAACAAGTAAACATCTTTTCACAAATAAAATTTCATTCCCAGATTTCTTCACGGATAAATTCCATCAAATGTTTAAGGAATAAATACCATTATTAGATGAAGAATTGCAGATAATAGAGGAAATTATCTGATTTGGCTAATGTTGCTTTGATACTTAAGCCAGATAATGAATGCATAAAAAATCTATAGACCAATGTCTCTTATAAACCTACATGCAAAAATCCATAAGATAATATTGGGAAACTAAATTCAGTGACACATAAAATAATTTACACACCATGGCCAAAAGGAATATATCTCAGGAATAAAAAACTAGCTTTAACATTTGAAAATCGGTTAATGTATTATGCCATATTAACTGAATAAGGAATAACTACATGATTCTATCAATAAATACACAAAAATAATTTGATAAATTTTAAAATCCTTTGATAAAAATTGTCATCAAACTACTAATAGAGGAAAATACCTTTAACCTGACCAAAGGAATCTAGAAAAAATTATTTAGCTAACATCATATTTAAAAAGAAATAAAAAGCAAAGAATAAAAAAGAAAGCTATAATTAAACAATAAAGAAGGAAAGAAAGAAGAAACAGCTTGAAAATAATTGCAATTATGCTTTAAAAGTCTGTTTCCTAGTCTATTGTGTCTCATAAGAATTTTCTTACCCTGAATAAAATAAATTATAATAATTGCATTCCTATTTATATAATAAGCAAATAATGAGGGAGTATTTAGAGTTAACAGATAACTTCTTAACAATTTTGATTACAAAATATCTGCACATAGATTTTATGATTCAGAAAATGGGCAGAAGTGAGTTATCTTTTTGGTGTTTGTTTTGTCATTCATTCAATCATTGATTTACTCTAAAATCTTCATTCAATGACTATGACAGTTCAGCCACTATGCTACTTTGGTTAGTGTTGGTGACACAAAAGGAAATTTAGTAATTGTTCTTAACTTTGATTGTTCACAAACTATGAGGAAATAAAAGGAGAGAAGAAGGGAAGTCAAAAGAAGGAAAAGAAGCATAAGGGAATAAAAGGAAAGAAAAACATAAAAAATATTGACAACTTACTACATTCCAAGTTCTATATGCTGTACATTCACACACTTTATTTAACTTAATTTGACTTAATTCCCACTATCTTCCTATAAATTGCCTTATTTTTTTTTTAATTTTAGACTTGTAGAAACAGTCTCAGAGAGATTATGAAATGAGCCCTTAGTTATTCAGCTGGTAAGAGACAGATGCTTCCACTCTTTGCAAGATAAAAGGCAGATTTCCCAGGCATAAAAGGTGCCCTGTAAATATAGAAAGAACCTGCCAAATGCTGTGTTTATTAATACAAAGCTTGTGTAGAAGTGTTGTGGAGGTACAGAGAACAAAGCCTCTAATTCTGCATCAGGACCCAGTGGAGGGATGCTCTGTAAGAACGTAGAGAAGGATGCCCTTATCACCAGGATCATCTGGAGCTTACCAAGAGCACAACAGAGAATTAGTCTCAACAGATACTTTTTCCATACTAAGAGGAAGTACTATGTTAGAAACTGAGAAGGAAGTGGGGGAAAAGACATATATGGTTCTTGCCCTTATGGAGTTTGGAACTCATAGTGTATCATTTTTTTAAACTTTTATTTTAATTTCAGGAATACATGTATTTTTTTTTACATTTTGTGTTATGAGGGTTTACTGTACAGATTATTTCATCATCCAGGTAATAAGCCTAGCACTCAGTTATTTTTCCTGATCCCTTCCCTCCTCCCACCTTCCACCCTCTGATAGACCCCAGTGTGTGTTATTCCCCTCTATGTGCCCATGTGGTCTCATCATTTAGCTCCCACCTATAAGTGAGAACATGTGGCATTTTATTTTCTGTTTCTGAATTAGTTTGCTAACGATAATGCCTCCTGCTCCATTTATGACCCTGAAAAGGACATAATCTTATTCTTTTTATGGCTGCATTGCATTTCATGGTGTATATGCACCACATTTTCTTTATCTAGCCTATCATTGATTGGGTCTCACTTTGTCACCTAGGTTGGAATGCAGTGGCTCAATCTCAGCTTACTACAACCACCATCTCCCAGGCTCAAGTGATCCTCCAACCTCAGTCTCTTGAGTAGCTGAGACCATAGGCATGGGCCACCATGCCCAGCTAATTTTTCATATTTTGGTAGAGACAGAGTTTCACCATGGTGCCTAGGCTGGTCTTGAATGCCTGACCTCACATGATCTGCTCGCCTCGGCCTCCCAAAATGCTGGGATTACAGGCATGAGCTGCATAGTTTCTTTTAGTCTATAATTATGATAACTGGTACCAAAAAAAAGTGAAAAAAAAATTTGTGTAAAACACTCTTGAGGTATGTGGCTTTAATCCAATTTAAGGGGATTAGGAAAATTTTTGTGACAGAAACAAAACTTGCCTTAGTCTTCAGGGATTAACAAGAATTAGTCAAGGAGAGAGGACCTGAAGTGTAAAAAGGATATTCCAGGCCAAAAGAAGAGCAAGTGGAAAGTCAGGGCAGAAACAGAGATAAAAATATAATAAACATTTAGAATGAAACCCATATCAACTCTCTCTCTATATATATATATACACATATATAACACACATAATATATAATATATATTATATATATTTTATATATATAACAGACATATTTGAACCATAATACTCTACAATAATGGGTGCTATGTAATGTGGTAGTTGCTCTAAAATCATTTCATTTCTAACACAATCCTTTGAAGAAAATATGCTATGTTAGTATTCGTGATTTCTGAGGAATTCTAATTATCTTCCACATTATGTAGGGCTCAGTATCAAATTGAAGAAACAATCTTACATATCAAGAGAGAAAATTAATTTAAAAAAAAGGTTGGGGAAAACAAGAGCAGTAGTGTTAATAGTGACAAACTAAAATTATAAATAATATTTTTCTTCTACCTAAATAATCATTGGAGATTTCGTTATTTACTAAAAAATATTCAATACTTGAGGCAAATACATATGGACGCTCATTGACTTTGCAATCTAATCTAACCTCTTATTACCTTGTTTTTGTTTTGTTTTTAATCTATTTAATGAGTGTAGGTTTTACCTACCTCAAAAAGTTATTCTATGTGAAATACAATGTTTAATTTCTGCTGCCATTTTCCTACCATAGAGCCTCATCTTTCCAATCCTGGAAAACTGCAATGACCTTCCTTTTTGATACATATTCTTTGTCCTTCTAATTTAAACTGCAATATTAGAAAACTTCCTAAATATTTCTCTTAGCAACTTATTTTATATTTCAAAATACTATATTGGATTTCCGTTGTGAGTAGAGTTATGCTTACATAGTTCTTTCTATATTTCAGTCTGTCTCTTTGTATCCAGGGAACCACTGTTCCACACCCAACCAGAGGTCTTTTTATCAGCTAAAGTTTTTCATCACACTACTGAGAACATACCATCAACATGACTGTACTCACCAAAACACTGGCCTTGTCCTTATCATCATATAAACCCTATCCATTCTTCAACATACAACTCCAGTCAACCTTGTTATAACCTTCATGACAGTTTTTGAAAACTACTACAATCCACATTAATCTATACTTTCTTTGAAGGCCAAGACTATTGATTAATACATTTGATTAAATTAACTTAAATAACAGTTTCTTTTGATTTCCTGTGCTCTACCCTCAGTAAATTTTAAGCTCCTTAAAGGCAAAGTCATATCATGCTTTTCTTCTAAATCATCTGCAATTGCAACTGCTGATCATTTAAAAAATCAGTAAATATTCAGAGAATTATATGAAGCAAAATAGTTTTGTGCTAGAGTAAGTTAGGAAACATGATATTATGACCTTCTCTCTGGAATGGATCATACCAGTTCTGTAGGCTCAAAGGAAGACAAGGGTCTAGCTATCATAACCAAGTCTTTTCTTTCAATGGCTAAAAGTGTTGCTTTAATTTCCTGTGTTATTAGTATTCAGAGTAAACTAATGTTCAGGATTTGTGATTTCTTAAAGAAGTACAAACCTTGATCAAAAACAGTTGAGATATTTTTAAAATATCTCCTCTATCAAGAAGGCAAACCATAAATTAAAAATATAGAAAATGTTCCATAAATTTTGCTCTTTATGACAAGCTCAAATTTTTCAAAACAGCTGAATAAAAAAAGGTTGTTTTCCTCTCCAGACCTGCTGCATGCCACAGTACTATCTGTGAAAGAAGTGTCCCACAGAATTTTACTTGCCATGGCAAATGAAAGAAATTTTGCTCTTGTCATCATCTGACTTAGGGAGTTTAATCAAATACTCTGAGCTAGCCTTTAGAATATCTTACATGTTTCCTTCAAAAAGAATGTGAATAGAAGTATAACAATCACTATATCGTGTCATATCATACACTATTATAGCAATTATTAAATTCTGATAAGATTACCCCCTGGCAAAAGAAAACCAATATAAATTTTAAGACGCATATATTCAGAGTCTGACTTTAAAAAACATAGAGGAAAAGCCCTATGACATTGATCTAGGTAATTAGTTTTTGAATATGACCCTAAAAACACAGAGAACAAAACCAAAAACAGACAAATAGGATTATGTCAAACACAAAACTTCTGCAAAGCAGAGGAAACAACTAACAGAGTGAAGAAATAATACATGGATTGGGGAAAAACATTTGCAAACCATATATCTAATAAGAAACTAATATCAGAAATATATAAAAATCTCAATTCAATAAAAAAAATCCTGATTTTAAAATGGGCAAAGGGCCTAAACTGATATTTCTTAAAAGAAGACATATATATAGTCAACTGCTATATGATAAAATACTCAACATCACTAATCATCAGGGAAGTGCTAACTAACACTACAATGAGATACCACCTCAGACCTGTGGGAGTGATTATTATTTAAAAAAAAAAAAAAAAAAAAAAAGCAAACACCAGAATATGTCAATTATTGTCAAGAACATAGAGAAAAAGGAACCCTTACACACTGTTGATCATGTAAATTGGTACAACCATTATAGAAAACAATATGAAGTTTCCTCTAAAAAACTAAAAATAGAATTACTATATAAACTAGCAATTCCACTTCCAGATATGTATGCAAAGGAATTCAAATCAGTATGTTACAAAGTTATTTGCCCTCCTATGTTTTTGAGATGTAATTCACAATAGGCAAGAGATGGAAGCAAACTAAGTTCTATCAATAGATGAGTGGATAAAGAAAATATGGTATACATGCACAATAGAATACTACACAGCCTTATAAAAGAAGAAAATTGATTATTTCTGGAAACACAGATGAATCTGGAGGACATTATGCTAAGTGAAATAAGCTAGACAAAGACAAGTACTGTAAAATCTCACTTGTATGTGAAATCTAAAAATGTCAAACTCATAGAAGCAGGGCATAGAATGGTTGTGATCAGAGGATGAAGGGGAAAGGTTGAAGAAAGAGATGTTGGTAAAAGGGTACAAAGTTTCAGTTAGAGAGGAGGTATGTTTTAGTGACCTACTGCATAGCATGGTGACTATAGTTAATAATAATGTATTGTGTATTTCAAAGTTGGTTAAAATTTGACTTTAAATGTCCTCATCACAAAATAATAGTAAGTATGTGAGGTGGTGGACATGTTCATAAGCTTGATTTAATTATCGCACAATGTGTAAATATATCAAGACATGACATCGTGCCCCATAAATATACACAATTAATATTTGTTAATTAAAATAAAATCTATAACAGAGGTTTATTGTTGACTTTTTATTTTTCTAAAACCACAAATTGGCTTTATCTGTTACCTTATTTAATTTAATCTTTCCATGGAAACTGGTAGGTGGGCATGATTACATCAACTGTTTTTTCTTTTTTCTTTTTTTTTTTTTTTTTTGAGACAGAGTCTCGCTCTGTTGCCCAGGCTGGACTGCAGTGGTGCAACCTCAGCTCCCTGAAACCTCTGCCTCTCAGGTTCGAGCAATTATATTTTTAGACTATTAACTGAAATTTAGATTCGATGTGAAATTTGTCCAAACTCATGATATTGGAAAAAAGACTCAAACACAGATCCTCTGCCCCAAGTATATTCTTTTTATTATACCAGTTGATAACAAACAAACAATTATGATTACAATTACATCATTTCATATACTTATTATAAATTAATAACATCCAGTATCATATTTAATCTTACTAACTACACACATTTCTTAAACTTATGGAATTCAATATACTGTATTTGAAACAAACATGAGCTGGGAAGTGTTTCTTCTTTGACACACCTGATTTTCATTAAAATCTTCCCCAAAGTGTATTGGTTACAAAAACACTTAATCGTAACCGGACACACATATTTGGTATTTTTATTATAGTATTTCTTTTCTTTTATGGTGGCAGAACTTTCATTAGCATTCCCTATAGCTCACAAATATATAATCTAAAAATATCAGAACTTTGTCAGTAGAAGTATTTAAAGGAATTTTAGGGTCTCTAATATTTTTTAAAAATTGGACTACAAAACATACATACATTTCTTTATTTTACAAACTGAAATTCTAATGGCTTATATATAGACTAGTAAGAAGAAGAGACGTGATTTGTTTCAGCATGGAAATTATACACTACTCTCTTATGATAAATGTTGACTTGTCTCCTTGGTGATTTTGAACTATTTTTTATGAGTTTGATTTTAAAACTGAGATCACAACCTTTGTAGGGCTAAATCCTCCAACACTGTCCATTATAAGTAAAGTCCAAATCACATGCATTTTTGTACTTGAATGTTCTACAAAAACACTCAGAATTTTATTATGCTTTCATTTCTTATAAGAATCAACAGATGTACTGATGCTATGGGAGGGAATTTTAGGTTCATCTGCACCAAGGATTCATATCACGACTTACAAATTAAGACTAGAACACAGTGGAAACAACAAGTTTATGAGTTTGGGTGCAAAAATAGATAAGACGTGCAAAACTATGTGATTCTGTTTTGAAGGAGCAAATGGTAGGAAGATGTAACCATTTCAGAAGTATAGTGAATTTAACGGTGCCCCCCCAAAAAAATTTTTCTTTGGAAACTGCGAACATGATCTTACTTGGTAAAAAGGGCTTAAAGGATGTAATTAAATTAATAATCTTAATATTCCATTAGCCACTCTTCATTATTTATGCTTACATGAGAAGCAAGTATATTTTAAGGTAATAACCATACTAATAAATATTGTATGTATTATCATAAATAATAATTCTGCTATACTGCAATAGACTGAAAGTGTGTGTCCACCAACCCTAATCCCAATGTGATAGTATTTGAAAGTGGAGCCTTTGGGAGGTAATTAGGTAATGAGAGTGGAGCCCTGCTTGATAGAATTAGTGCTCTTCTAAGAAGAGGCTTGAGACCTAACGAGCTCTCTTTCTGCCATGAGATGATACAATGGGAAGTCAGCAGTTAGCAACCTAGAAATGGCCCCCCATCAACCAACCATACAAGGACTCTGATATCACACTTACAGACTCGAGAACTGTGAGAAATAAATTCCTATTGTTTATAAGCCACCCTGTCTATGCCATTTTGTTATAGGAGACTGAACTAAGACCTTCCCTGATCTCATTTAATGCTCACGGTAACTGACAAGCCAATATTATTATCACTTCTTCACAACAGAGGAAATTGAGGAAAAGATATAATGACTGCCTAAGGCCATACAACTGGAAAAGGTAAAAAAATCAGGATTTGAATGTTGGTGTATGTTTTTCCGTGGTCTGGGCTGTTAACTATTTCACACTGCTGCTTGTAGAAATAACATATAATTAAAGACTCACTACCAATTCCCAATAAGTAATACATTTTACTAATCTGTCCATTTATCAGTTGATATCCAGAATTCCACAAACATCACAAGTGATGAGTACTTTTAAATATAGCAGGATAAACCTGGTTTGATCTAAATTATAAATTATTAGCCAAAGGGAACATAACTGAAATTTAATAAGACACTTTGGACTTGATGTTCAGTATACCCATTAGTTATTATTACACAGATCATATGGAGTGTATATATTTTCAAAACAGCAAAGGTATTTCTTTGATGATTTTCAATAGATTTTTATGAAACATTTTATTGTGCTAAATAAATGAAGCACTCTCTCTGTGGTCTTTCTTTTTGCATATACATATTCTTTTCTTTATGATTTTGAGTTTTTGCAAAAATGGCATACAAACAGATGGTGGGTTTTGAAACTTTTGCCTCATGCAGTAAATGTACCTTTGTCCAGATGGACATCAGGCTTCAGTGCCAATATTGTACCTTTAACATATGGACAAGAACATTTATGGCAGAACACACTATGTTCAGCTTTGTACTTCAGCGCAGACAATGTTTGATTAATTGTTATCCATCATTAGTTTCTGTGGTCAGGGAATCAGGGAGCAAAAGATGGTTAAATAAAATATCAGAAACACTATCTTCAAGTCATTTAACTATGTGTATTTAGCAAAATCTTTCTTACCACATTATAAATTTCAGTTCTATGAATGTGGTTTTTAAAAGTTTTATTTATATAAAAGTTATATAGGCTGGGCACAGTGGCTCACGCCTGCAATCCCAGCACATTTGGAGGCCGAGGCAGGAAGACCACGAGGTCAAGAGATCGAGACCATCCTGGCCAACATTGTGAAACCCCATCTCTACTAAAAATATAAAAATTAGCTGGGCTTGGTCGCGTGCACCTTTAGTTCTAGCTACTTGGGAGGTTGAGTCAGGAGAATGGCTTGGACCCGGAAGGAGTTTGCAGTAAGCTGAGATGGCACCACTGCACTCCAGCATGGCAACAGAGTGAGACTCCGTCTCAAAAAAAAAAAAAAAAGAAAAAGAAAAAAAAAAAAGGTAATATGTATTTTTAAAGTTAAAGTTATATATATATAGTTTACCGATTAGAAGTCAACCTTTTTAGAGAGATCCACAAGTTTTGCCAGGTAATATCATCATATAACCACCATCAAAATAAAGATATAGAACATTTCCATTACCCAAAATACTTTGCTTATGTCATTTGTTAATATAATGAATTACATTATTTTTTTTTCAAATTTTAGACCAATGTGCTTTTGGGGGATAAATCACACCTGGTCTTGAGATATTGGACTTTCTCTGTAGCGCTGTGCTGAATTTAATTTACTGAAATATTTAGAATTTCTGCATCTATGGTCATACAGGGATTACTCTGTAGTAGTCTTTTTATGCAATGTCTTTGTCTTGTTTCAGGATCAGCCAATGAGGCCTCATAGAATAAATTGAAGAATGTCACATAACTTTTTAATTTGTGGCAAAGGTTCATGGGAAAATGGCATTTTCTCCCTTAAAAACATTTGTAGTATTCACCAGAAAAAAGTTTCTGATTATACGTACTATGTCTTTAATAAATAAAAGACTATTTGAATTATCTATTTATGTGTTGGCTTTGACAATTTGTTTCTTTTGTGAAAGGAAATTAGATGTGGGGACCCCAAACTTATTTAGCCAAAGGGAAAAGTCAAGCTGGGAACTGAGTCATGCAAACCTGCCTCCACCATTTGGTTCCTAAATAAAATGGTTAGGAGATTAAAAGCTAACCACCTTCCCCATTTTTTGCCAACAAAGAAATTCCCAGTGAGCTGTTAAAACTTAGCTGTTAAAACTTCTCCATGACGAGGCTAATTGATAGTTTATCTTTACAGGTGCAGTAACCCAGCCTGCCAGATACAAATGCATATCATATTGTCCCCCTACCCCATTTTGTCTGTATTATCTTATGTAAAATGCAGATTCCCCACATTTTTCCTTTGCTCCTTTTGTTTGAGTGAAAACTGTGGGCTTCTCAATATCCCGCCATTTCCCTTTTAAATTTGGAGTCCTCAAAATCATCTTCAGAAAAAGGCATAGACCCATCTCCTGGACAAGTCCTTAACTTTGGCAAGTAAATCTCCAAAAATGATTGAGACTTGTCATTTTCTTTGACTGATACTTTCAAAGAATTTGGTTGTTTCATCAAAGTTGTAAAATTTATTGGTATGACGATATTATAACATTACGCATTATCCTTTCAATAGTTGTAAAATTTATACTGATGTCATCTCTCTCAATACTGATATTGATATTTTGTGTTTTCTCTTTCCCACCAAACCGTAATCAGTCTGACTGGAGGTTTTTCAATTTTGTTGATCTAAAAGAACTAGCTTTGGTTTAATTGATTATATATACATGTATATGTAAGAAGATATACAGAATATTTGTTAACTTTCATTGATTTCTGATTTGTCTATGTTATTGTCTTTCTTCTACACACTTGGCTTTAATGTCTTCTCTGTTTCCTAGATTTTAAGGTGTAAATTGAAGTTAATAATTTGAGATCTTTTTTATTTTTTGTATATGCATTTAGAACAAGATATTTCTCTGTAAATACTGCTCAAGAAGAATCCTAAACATTTTGATATGTTTATTTCATTTTAATTTAGTTTTGAAATACTTTCAAATTTCCACTTCCACATTTTTTGACACTAAGGATTACTATGATACCAAATGGATATATACATCTAATAAGTAGAAATTAAATAGCACAATGACCAGATCTTTAAAACTACGTAACACAGTTTTTATTTTATTTTATTTTTTATTTTTATTTATTTTTTTGAGACGGAGTCTCGCTCTGTCTCCCAGGCTGGAGTGCAGTGGCGCGATCTCAGCTCACTGCAAGCCCCGCCTCCCGGGTTCACGCCATTCTCCTGCCTCAGCCTCCAGAGTAGCTGGGACTACAGGCGCCCGCCACCCCGCCCGGCTAATTTTTTTGTATTTTTAGTAGAGACGGGGTTTCACTGTGTTAGCCAGGATGGTCTTGATCTCCTGACCTCGTTATCCTCCTGCCTCAGCCTCCCAAAGTGCTGGGATGATAGGCGTGAGCCACCGTGCCCGGCCTGTAACACAGTTTTTAAATTTCCAACAATTACTATATGAAATTTCAATACCCATCTCTCAATAAGTAACAGAACAATTAGACAGAAAATTATTAAGAATAGGGAAGATTTGAACAACATTGTCAATCAATTTGACCCCATTGACATTTATAGAATATAACACTAATCATCAGCTAAATACATGTTTTCCAGTGCTAAATAGCACTGAAAATTTAAATTTTCTATTTAGTTTCCTAGATTGTGGATTGTTTCAGAGATTATTCTGTTGATTTCTAATTAAATCTCATTTTGCTCAAAGAACATACCATATCTGGCTGAAAATCTGTTAAATTAATTGATAAATATTGTATTGCCCAGAATATAGTCTATTTGTGCAATGAACAAAATATTTAGCTGTCACAGGATGGTGTGTTCAATATATGTCAATTGGGGCCAAGTGCGGTGGCTCGCGCCTGTAATCCCAGCACTTTGGGAGGATGAGGCAGGTGAATCACCTGAGGTCAAGAGTTTGAGACTAGCCTGGCCAAAATAGTGAAATCCCGTCTCTACTAAAAATACTAAAATACAAAAATTAGCAGGGTATGGTGGTGGGCACCTGTAATCCTAGCTACACAAGAGGCAGAGGCAGGGGAATTGCTTGAACCCAGAAGATGGAGCTTGTAGTGAGCCGAGATCATGCAATTGCACTCCAGCCTGGGCGACAAGAGCGAAACTCCATCAAAAAAAAAAAAAGTCAATTGGGTCAAATTGGTTGATAGTGTTGTTCAAATCTTCTGTGTTCTCACTTTACGTCTACTTGTTCTATTAATAATTGATAGAAATGTGTTATAATTTCAAATAAGATTGGTGCTTTTAAATTTCTTACCGAATTTCAATTAGTTTTTGCTTCATGTTCCTGGATCTATTACTAGGTGCAAAAATTTTAGGGTCATTATGCATTCTTGATGAATTACTCACTTTCTCATCATGAAATTTGTTTATTCAGCCTAGCAATATTTTTTTTTTCTGAAATGCACTTTGCCTAATATTTAAAAAACCGCTTCAACTCACTTTTCGTAGTGGTTGAGTCTTAATTTTTAGTACAATCTGACAATCTCTGACAATTTAGTAACTGTTTATAGATTATTTATACTTAATTTGATTATAGATATGGTTAAGTTTAAATCTATCATCAGGATACTTGTTTTATATTTATACTTCTCTTTATTTCATTTTTTTCTCTTTTTCTGTCATCTGAATTAATTGAATTTTGGGTTGCATTTTATTTCATTTCTTGCCATATTAATTATAATTCATTGTTTTATTAATTTTGATGTTACCTTAAGATTTAGAGTATATATTTTTAATTTGTCAGGCCACCTTCATGATGTTCACATATAGTTGAAGAAAAATAAAATAGTATACTTCTACTTCTCTGCCAAATTTGTGCTATTGTTATGCATTTTATCATTAGATACATTTGAAGCATCCTATTATACTGTTAATATTTTTTATTTAAGCAGTAACTTATGCTTTCAAGAGATGTAAATAAGAATAATTATGATTTTTACTTATGTAGTTTCCATTTCCAGTGGTGGTCTTTTTAAAAATTAAATGCATACAGCCTTATAATTTTTTTCTGCCCAAAAACTTTTTAAAACCTTTCTTGAATTATGGCTACTGGAGATACATTCTTTATGATTTTATACCTCTAAAAAATTGTATTTACCCTTTGGTTTTGAAATATATGTTTACTGGTCATAGTATGTTAAAATGATAGTTTATTTTTTCTTTACTACTTACAAAATGTTTCTCCATTGTCTTCACACTTGCAGTGGTTTCAACGAGACATTTACCTTTATTGTTGTCTCCGTTCTTCTGTATCTAACACTGTCTACTCTGGCTGTTTTTAAGCTTTTTCAATTTGATCATCATATGATTTGATATGATTCTCTTTTTCTTACATTTTGGGGTTCATTGAACTTTTTGGTTCTTAGGCTTATAATTTTAATCTAATTTGTAAGATCCTTGGCAGGGATTTCTTCAAAATATATACCTTTTTGTTTCCTCTTTCTTCTCTCCTTCAGGGACTATGATTACATGTATATTAAACAACTTGAAATTTTTCTACATCTCACTGATACTGTACTCATTGTTTTTATTACTGTTTTATCTCTTTTTCATTTTTGATATTTTCTTTTGCTATGATACTCAGTTTACTAACTTTTCTTCTGTAATATCTGATTGGTCATTAATTTTGTCCACTGTATTTTTATATTCAAACTTAGAGTTTTTATCACCAGAGCTTCAATTTGCATCATTTTATGTCCTTATGTCTCTATGTTTTGAATACAGTTATTATAACTAATTTAATTTTCTTGTATGGTAATTATGATATCTATGTCAGTTCTGGATTAGTTTTGATCATGTAGTTGTAGGTCATATTTTCCTGCATTATTGAAGATCTGTAGTTTTTTTGCTGGATTCCTATTTATTTTACTAGCATCACAGCATGTTTGTGTTTTCATAAATATTATTGAACTTTGCTCTGTGATGTAGTTAAGTTAATTAAAAACAGTTTAATCCTTTTAAATGACTTGCAATTTGCTAGTTCTGAGTTGAGCCCAAAAGCTTGGGGATAATCATTCTCTACTGAGTTAAAATTTCTCTATAAATTCTATCTAGTGCTCCACAAATCTTGAGATTTTACAGTTGACTTGTGGAACAGGCACTATTCCAGCTTAGTTTGAATACCTGGCACTATTATCTTTAGTTCTATCACATAGTTCTCTCTTACTCAAATGATTTATTCACACACGTGTGTTCATTAGCACTCAGGCAAATACTCAAGGGCTAATCTTTACACAAATATACAGGTCTCTACCTATCTAATCTAGTGCTGCATCCTGCATACTCTAGATTACTAGGTTTTCCTAGAATCTCATTTTAATCTCCTGGACTAACGGAATGCATTGGAGTCTACCTGGGTTCTGTCCTCTCACACCACATACCAGGGCCATTTTTATAGCAATCCATTAGAGCTATTATAGGCTTCACCTTATTTGTTTTCTCTATATGTTTCTGAGATTACTGTCATTTTTGTCTTATTTCCTCAAATTGACCATGTTATTTTTTGTAGAAAAAACAAACAAACAAACAAACAAAAAAAGCTATTGATGTCTAATAAATTTTATGCAGAATATAGGCACAGAAACACTCACAAATGATTTAAATCAGAAAAACCAAAAACGATTGAAGTCACTGTTTCAAGTTACTGGAAATCTCCTATAACTATATGTGTATTTTTGGTGCAATTAAGATTTTCTGTAAGAAGGGAACAAATTATTCACCATGGGTTTCAACTTCCTTTTTTCAAAGGGATATATAGAAAAGCTTGTTGTTTATAGGTACCTGTTTTTTATTGAGAAAAAACTTCACATTTATCATGGCATTTTTAAGTTTAGAGATATGTATTTGTTTATAATCTGAAAGATTTTTCAAATGTTCTATAAGGGAGATATTTTGTTTCTAGTTAAATATCAAAGTTCCATCCAGACCATCTCTGCTAAAAAGATGTCACATTGATTATATAAAGAGCAAAGCCTGTATCAATTATGATAACCCATCCTCTTAAGGCTTATGGTATGTGGCAGAATGATTATACTTTAGGTTACTCTAATTTAGATTATTTGAATGTACATGTTATTTGATATTTTTAAAAAATTATTAGCAATAGAGCTATTGCAAAAGAGTTTTGAAGAGCATTATCTCAATAACATAACTCAAATGAAAACATTTTACATTCGAAATAGTAATAAATGTTTAGTAAATGATCATGGAATATTGAGACTTAAATTCTTAAAATTTGATTTTAAAATTTGCTTTTGATTGTGTTGATTTATCATTTAACAAAGTATTCTAACTTCCTTTAGCAAGTTTTCTTATAAGTTATACATTAAGAAGTAATCTACTGAATGGAACAATGAGTGATATAATAGATTTGGAAGAAAATTAAGGAGGTGAACAGGAAGACGGCAGCCAAAGGAAGTATGACACGTTCATAAAATAACCTAAACCATAATTTTGTAGCCAAGTCTGACATCATCATAATCAGTGTTTATGTGGATTATTCTGCATTCTACATCATATAACATACTTTGGCTCAGTAGATGCTAAATTATTTTCAGCAATGTATTGGTGTTAATGGTTGTATCCTTGCACCGTTTTGCTACACGAATAGCTATTCCCTGATTTTGTTAAGGCAGAAAATTGCCCATTCCAAAGGAATAAACCATACATCAAGACATGGTACTCCAGCAGCCAATTTCAGTAATTATTTAAAATAAGGACATTATATAAGGCACAGGACAATATGACATACAAGAATGCTGTAGGCTTCTGGGAAAGTCATTTCATTTATGATAAGGAATAGAAATATGTGACGTGAAGGCTCTCTTGCTAACAATTCTTTTCTTCCTCTGAAGACCGATGTTTTAAGGAGGTATGGTGTTTTATGCCGAAGCAGCCATAGTGTAACCATAAGGGGATAGTCAACCAAAGCCTGTAATCCCAGCACTTTGGGAGGCCCAGACGGGTGGATCACGAGGTCAGGAGATCGAGACCATCCTGGCTAACACGGTGAAACCCCGTCTCTACTAAAAAAAAATACAAAAAAAAAAAAAAAAAAGAAAATGGCAGACGGGCAAGGCTAAAGGATTCTGGATCCTTGATAACACTGATAATCATAAGGCCCACCTCTAAACTCTTTCTTAAAGCACATTATCATGAGTATTCTTATTAATTCAGGCTACAGACCTTTGGATTTTTCTCCTAAATAATAAAATTATATGTAATTTTTATATTTTGAAAACTAGCAATGCCTGTGTGTTAAAGAAGGAAACTAAGCATATACCAGAGTAGGTGATTAATTAGAATGTCTTATTCCCTCTACTTTCTACAGAAAATAATTTTGACTTCTCTTTCCTTTTGCTCTTGGTGCTCAACAGATTCTGTGGATTTTTTTTTCTAAAACTGACTAATAGTAAATAATTTATTTCTTAAATTTAAGGATAACAAAACCATTTCAATTGAGTTGCTGATTGATTAGGCTCAGATTAGGATCCATGAATCTGTATTTTAAGAAACTTTCAAACAGAAATGTTTGTAACAGAAACTTGAGAGATATGAGTCTATTATAAAGCAACACCTCTTTATCTGTAGGATCTCAGATTAATGTGTGTTCCTTAAGAGCTGGGTACTAAGCTCCATTCCCTTGGGAGTATAGACAAAGGTTTTTTAGCCAACAATAATATTTTGAAAAGCCTGAAGAACTATGTGATTTTGAGTAGATTACTCAAATCTGTGCAAGATGCAGACACGTGGTGACAGCTATGGACAGAAAACTATTAGCTTCCTATAGCTGTCTGGGCCGGTAAATCTGATTTATCTTCTATCAGTCAAAAGGAGGAGAGAAAGTCCTGAAGTTTTCAGATGTTGGTTTTCTCTCTAACTTTGCCATCTATGAAACTATCAGGCTTAATAAAAATGACGTATGTTTATTATTGTAATCAAATTATAACAAATTTCAAAATAAAAATGTGTCATTATGAGTCTTGCATATCGCATGGAATGCATTTGTGCACTTAAAAAAAAAAGTAATATAGAATCAACTTGGGTCCAGCATCACACAGAGTAAGCAAATTGGCCTTTATAAAATGCAGCTTTATATGAATGCACTGTCCTCTATCCAAAACTCATGGAGTCCAGTGAGTTCAAAACCCCAAATTTAGAATTTGGACCATGTAATCTATATTATATAATATCTCCATCTGTAGCTGGAACATCAGTTAGTAATTACATATACAAGTGTTGCTAAAGTGAAACATACAATTATTCAAAGTAAATGGGAAAATTACCCTATAAATATTTTCATGTCACTTTAAATCATGTTCTCTTGGTTTTCTTTCCCCAAAATAAGTTACGTGTCATTTACTTCCTTTCTAGAGCCTTTTGGACGTTGGGGTTTTTCATAAGGGGTTATGGACCTGTATCTGTGTCAATCAGAACTCTGTTACAAAACCTACTAACAATATATATTTGTACTGGTTACTTAATGTACTCTACCTATTTTATCAAAAGAAAATAAGACAGTGATCAGATTAATAAAATATAGATCCATCTATATAAAAATGTATGGCATATATTAGTGGAGGAAGAGAAAAAAACATAATTAAGGATTAGCACATATTAATGGAAAAGGGATGGAACTCGATTCTGAGAAAGGGAAACCTGAGCCAACGTTTCTGAACACCTTGCTTTATCAGGATATCCTAGTTAAACTCCTCAGGAAACCAATGCTATCCTATTGGAGCCAACCCTCAGATCTTGTGAGATAGCATTAATAAAATTGTTATCCTGAGAATTCCTGAAAAAGTTCCAGGTATAATAATGTCTACTTGCCTCCAATTAAAGCTTAGTTGCTTAATACAGTGGCCCCCAACCTTTTTAGCACCAGGGACCAGTTTTATAGAAGACAAATTTTTCACACATGGGGAGCAGGAAGGATGATTTCTGGATGATTTAAGTGCATTAAATTTATTGTACATTTTATTCTATTCTTATTACGTTCTTATGTATAATGAAATAATTATACAACTCCCCATAATGCAGAATCAGTGGGAGCCCTGAATTTGTTTTCCTGCAACTAGATGATCCCTTCTAGGAGTGATGAGAGACAGCGAGAGATCATCAGGCATTCAATTCTTATAAGGAACATGCAACCAAATCCCTCTGACATGCAATTCACAATAGGGTTCACAGTCCAATGAGACTCTAACACCATAGCCAATCTGACTGGAGGCAGAGCTCAGGCAGTAATGTGAGCGATGGGGAGTGGCTGTAAATACACATGAAGCTTTGCTAATTCACCCACTGCTCACCTCTTTCTGTGCAGCCCAGTTTCTAGGTTTCTAACAGGCCATGGACCAGTACCCGGGGTTGGGGACCCCTGGCTTAGCATGTTATTCTTTGTTTTGCAGATTCTGAGAGAATACCACAAAATCCACATTTTCAAGGGTATGTGATGTAGGGGGATGAAGGTGGGATCACAATTTATCTCTAGGAATAGGGAAAAAAGAACCCTCTAGCCACGTAATGCAAGTAGTTCTGAAAGAGGCTTGCTCTTCTCGTTCATCAAGGGAGCATTAACAGCAATTTGCTGTGTAGGTCTTAGACAATGATTCTCAAAGTGCGGTCTGTGGACCAGCAGCTTAGGCATCACTTGGTGACTTATAAGAAATGTACATTCTTGGACCCTACTCTAGACCCTCTGACTTAGAAACTCGGGGATGTGGCCTAAAAAATCACTTTTGGCAAGCCTGCAAGTCAATGTGACAGTCTGTTCCCGTTTACACTTGAGAAGGCCAGCAACTTGTTCTTTATCTCTCTTTCACACATGCACCAGAGGTGAAAGGCCCAGCCAGCCAGTTTAAAGTCTTCCAGGCCATTATTATTATTATTATTATTTTATTTTTTTTTATTTTTTTTGAGATGGAGTCTCGCTCTGTCACACAGGCTGGTGTGCAGTGGCGCGATCTCGGCTCGCTGCAACCTCCGCCTCTCAGGTTCAAGCAATTCTCCTGCCTCCAGCCTCCTGAGTAGCTGGGACAACAGGCACCTGCCACCACACCCAGCTAATTTTTTTGTATTTTTAGTAGAGATGGGGTTTCACTGTGTCAGCCAGGATGGTCTCGATCTCTTGACCTTGTGATCCACCCGCCTCGACCTCCCAGAGTGCTGGGATTACAGGCATGAGCCACCGCACCCAGCGGCCATGATTCTTTCTACCTTTTGTGAAACTATCACTGCCATAGAAATTCTGAATAACCTCGCTTGCACAAATTTTGAGACTTTTGCTTGTGAAAACAAGTGAGCAGGGGAAGATCACAAGTTGTTTAGGAAGGATATAGGCAATGAAAAGAGAAATCAAGCTGACCTGGAACAGGTGGAAACTATAAGGACATAATTGGGGAAAACATAGAAGAAAAATAATTTAATATGAACTGTTAAAAAATGAGTAAAATCACGTATACAACATTTCTGTACCTAGAAAACACATTTACTAAATATTGACTATTACAATAAACTGATCATGAGATTGGGTCCTATTGAAACTATATGCACTTGAGTCAAAATATGGCCCCATCATATACACTTGTAAACCAAGATTCTCTATTCAAATATTTCTTAATCATTTTGCAATGAATTTTAATTGCCAGTGTATATTCTTGATCTTGCACAATATGACAGAAATTTCACAAACAACTTATATTTGGAAAGATCACCAGTGAGACTGTGATTGCTGTATAAAATATTTTCACTTTGTTGAACTAGAAAAGAATAAGCTAGCTCAGTTCCTTAAAATTTCATGTGATCTTAAATTTGAATTGTTTAAAAAATAGATGTCTATTTTAAAATTAATGATAAAAAGTCTTGAGGATTTAAAAATTCCACTTTAAATTAGTATTGAATTTGTAAATTTCTATTGGGAAAAGTGGACAGTTTTTTTAAAAGCATAGCCAAAAGCAAGGCATCAACAATTTTATTCATAAAAAAGATGTTTACCAAAGTTTAGCTGAAAAGTGAACATTTTTAAATTCTCTCAGCCCAGTAGGGAGTAGAAGTTCTCAAATAGTGAGACTGTAGTAGTCCTAAGTATAAAGGCAAGACCACCACTGAAAATGTCCTTTTAAAGAAATTTGAGGATTAAAAATCATACCAAAATAACAAAACCAAAACCAAAACTAAGAAAAGGAAGTAGTACTTATAAATAGCATTTTACTGGAAAAGAATATTATTCTAAAACAGTTTTCTCTCATATTCTATTACTCTCATTTCATTCATAATGCTGCTGCTGAAAGTCAAGTTTGAGTGAAAGTCAAAATTATTCAAGTCAAGTTACCCAGTTATGTGCAACAACTCATCATTTATCCATCATTATCTAGGAACCGAGATTTCAAAGTTAAGTTCTCCAGAGTCCCAACACTTTAAACAACCACAGGTAAAATATTTCTAAAACATTTTTCGTGCGTGATAACATTGGCTAATGCTTCACAATTATTTCTCTTTTATGTAATATGACAATGCCTTCAAAAAAATCCTGGCCAGTGAATCAGTTCACTGAATGTTAAACTAAGTTGATATGCTGTGGTTTTTAGTCCTGTCATGATGATTTTAAACCTTTTCTATTTTGTCCTTTGCTGAGCTATCATTACTAACTGATTCATTGCCAAAAACAGATAACAAACTTCATAGGATTTAGTAAAATGTATATTTTGATGATAGGTTTTGAGGGTTCACTTGAAACTAAAACATATAGACTTTTTATAATAACTCAGAAGTTTTCATTTTAGTGTTTTGAAGGATACTCAAAATATTTCTACTTATTTCCACATTATTCTCTTTTTTATGAGAAGTTTAGTTTAGGGCACTGGAAAGCTTTTGGATAAATAAATGTTAAAGTATTTCAAAGGCCTCAAATGAATTATATAAACACCTCCCAGAAATTTCAGTAATAATCAAGAAATAATCAATTTGGAATACTAATATGTCAGTAATAGTCTAGAAAATATGTATTTGAGTGCTTTCTCATTTAAATAATTTACTATATCCTGAAACTCAGAGTGAATCCATGACACAAAGTGAAGTAAAACTATAAATATATACAAACCAGCAAAAAAAAAATAAAAAATAAAAAATCCAGGTATTCATAACGTGTCAGTTCTTCTTCAGTTACCTTAAAAGGGTAGCTGAAAAAAAGAGTTTTTATGTAATAATTCACTTGAGTTTGGGAGGCACCGATATGGTTTGGATGTAGGTCTCCTCCAAATCTTACCTTGAAATGAACCCTCCAATATTGAAAATGGACCTAGTGGGAGTTGTTTGGGTCATAGGAGCAGGTCCCTCAGGAATGGCTTGGTGCTGTCCTTCCCTTTGTAATGAGTGAGTTCTCACTCTGTTAGTTCACAGGAGAACTGGTTTTTTAAAGGAGACTGGAACATCCTCCTCTCTCTTTCTCTCACTTTGTGATTCACCTGCTCACTCTTTGCCTCCCGTGGTAAGTAAAAGCTTCCTGAGGTCCTGACCAGAAACAGATGCTGGTGGCATGCTTCTACTACAGACTATAGAACTGTGAGCCCCAAAAAACTATTTTTAAAGTAAATTACCCAGCCTCAGGTATTTCTTTACAGCAAGGCAAAACAAACTAACACAAGCACCAAAACTTCTTAGGCTTAAGACACAGACTTTCTAAAAGACTGGGACCTAATTATAGGGTTATATAATGCTTCCTCTCAAATGTTACCACTGAATCAATAGGAAATCTGTAATTTACTCAATTTTTCCGTAAACCTAGAACTGCACTAAAGAATAAGGTATGTTAATTTTATCAAAGGAAACAAAGCACCATACACTTTACTCCAGGATTTATTTACAACACAGAAAAAAGGATCAATGAGAAAAGCAGAGCTGTGAACATACATAATATACATGTGAGCATTAACATAACATTTATAGGGAGTACTCTACATGACACACATATTGCATCTTATGGCTCCTATACATGCAGCCCATGGGTTAACAAAGACAATTACTTTGTACTTTTAATGTACTTTGTTGCTCATTTAGCTGTAAAGAAGAGTGCATACAAATCTTTTCTCTGTTCGAAGATAAGAAGTTTGGAACTGTAAGCTAAAATGAGGTTTAGTAATTATTTGGAGATTTGGATGTTTATATTCTCTGTCTCCAGTGAATAAAATATATATGTTTTAGTGCTCTAAATAATGAAAATGTTGAGTTTATTTGCTGCCTGTCCTTTGCTATTTTGCATGAGAACACTCTCATTTCAAAGCCAGGTAGCAGACAATTATAGAACTTCTATATTGAAACCAAAATATTCAGGCACTAGTACCTTTCATAAATCTGTTTATTTTCATGCAGAATAGCTTTACCCAGAACTCCATATAAATAAATATTATGAAAGCACATATGCTTTGGACTGAAAAAAAAGAAAACTACAATAAAACACACTTCCTCAAAAGTCACCACTATCTTCAGATTTAAAAATTGTTATATTTATTCACTTACAGGAAAGAAAGAAGAAACAGGACAGAATACAAACAAACAAAAAGAATTCCCTGATCCTTAATTTGACACAGACAAATAACTTTTACAATTGTTTGGGGGATATTATATCCATTCATTACTGCAAAATAAAATTGGTTCTTTAGGAAAAATGAATTGTGCTCAAAAGCTTTACAATCCTGTTTAACACAATAAAAAACTTCGTATTAAACCAGTTCGGGTCTTTCTAAAGAAACTGAGACAAATAGTGTGAAGTCTTAACTATTTATTTGTGGTGCTCCTAGAAAAGAAAAGAGGACATTTGCTGGTCACAATCACAATGACTGACGCTTGTTTCTTAGCTCAGCTGTAAATGAGCTAAAATCATTGCCAAAGAGTAAATATCCCACAGAAGCCACTGGGTGTAAGATGCAGACATGAGGAGAGAGGTAGGACATCTCAAATGGAGACAGAAGGTTTAAATCAGCAGAGCATTTGGTCCCATCAAATACTAATTTAAGGTATTAATCTAAAATGTTTATAAGACAAAGGTCAGTCCTAAAATTTTGCAATATAGAATGAAAGAAAATGTTATCTGTATTCCAGGTAGCACTGGGCTTTGAAGAGTCTAATTTGGCTTTTTAAGTGGCTGATGAAAAATATCTCCATCTATCTAGATTATTTCCTTTGTTCTGAGACATGACGGTACTGGATAAACTTAAGAAAAACATGATGTTGAAACATTTCAAAAACCCCAAAATGTATTAGACGAATATATCCTAGATATTTCAAAAATGGTCAAGATATAATAAAAATTTGCAATCATCTTGACTCATCCAAAACCAAGGACAATATTAAAATATGAATTACCCAATAGAACTAAGAAAAAATAAAGACAAAATTTTAAGAATCTATTGACCTTCTTAGAGCTTATTTACATTGGAGTAAAGCAGCCTGAGGGAGAGTGAGGGACAATAAATGATAGGCCTGCTTAATGTTTGAGTCCCACAATATGGAATGCTCCAGTGTACCCAGAGAGAATTTGGTCCACTACCGGGGGCTCAAATGCTCTTTCATTCCTTATTTACACATGTACACACAACACACACAACACACACACACACACACATTGATGCTTCATTATCTCTTTATTTGAAGGCCATATCTGCACCCAACGACCTTGTTCTATTACTTGTTGTATTATATCTTCTATAAACAGCTGCTATGTTTATAAATGTGCCAGCAAAATGACTGTGTAAAATCAGATTTAGTGTTCATTTCCTAAAACCACAGATTGAAAATGTATGTTTATCTTATCAAATACTTTTTCTTCTGATTGTGTTCTAATATAAAGAGGAGTTGGCCAGACACACTCTAATCAATGGCTGAAGTTAATCAAGACAAGTTTTCTAAGACCTTTAGTTGCCACAAGAAAAAGAAAGGTATGTTTGACAAATGAAAGTTATATTAAATTCTCAAATCCCTCATTTTTCAGACTTTTTATAGGATTAGTAATCTTGCAAATGATCTTATTTTATTTTACCTTACTTCCAGCTGTTCTGGGGAGAAAATATCTAAGTGTCTATGATTATAAACAGCAAACCTTTTCTTGGTCTAATTTTTATTTATAGAAACACAAAGAAAGCACTCTGCTTATTACAATATTCTCTTTAAGCAAGGCTGCTTGTAAGTAAAACTGAATGTTGTGTGTTGCCTTTCCCAACAGATCTTGTAATTTAGATTTCATTTCAACTACTGAAGCCTCTACTCATATATCGAATATCATTGAAATGGGTCACTCATTAAAATGTTTTCTCTCAGCTAGGCTTTAGCTTTTTTATACAAAAGTATGACAAAATATCCTTAAATAAATGAGCAACTAAATAAGCATCCTAATATTCTTATTACTAATGTTCATAATAACTAAAAAAAATAGAGAATCAAAAACATTGGTATAAGTAATGGATGAGTAAAACTAAAGCCTCAGTTTGATATAAAACAACAACTATCATGGGGAGGGGGGAGGGGGGAGGGATTGCATTGGGAGTTATACCTGATGTAAATGATGAGTTGATGGGTGCAGTAGACCAACATGGCACAAGTATACATATGTAACAAACCTGCACGTTATGCACATGTACCCTACAACTTAAAGTATAATAATAATAAATAAATTAAAAAAAAAAAACAACAACAACAACAAAAAATTACTATTAATTAACTGTCCAGGAAAAGTCAATTGGGTGAGGTGTAGAAGATAAACAGGTGTCAGGCAAATCTAAGTTTGAATCTCAGCTCTACTTTGGGCTTTAGTAACGTTACTTTCTCACTTGGATCCTGTCTCCTCGGTCATCAAATGATATATAATGTAGCTCTTGTGAGGGATAGAGGAGACAGCAAACTGAGAACAAAAATTATACCCATAAACAACTATTCAGAAACAAAACAAAGTAAAATATATTAGACACGGCAGGATGTTGAATTGCTGACAGAGAAGAAAATTTTGAATTAATCACAGTAAATTCAAAAGATAAAAAAATGAATAGTGGAGAAGGTGATTTCTCTGGAGCAATAGAGATAAACCCAAAGGATAACTAGACAGGCAGAGACAGAAAATTTAACAAATAATACAGAAAAAGTATTCAATGCAGTCATGCAGATTTTTGTGATGAATAAGTATTATATTTTTAGATGAAAAAAGTACAGTGTGTTTCAGAAAATGATGCAATTAAAATCCATAGTTAAGTAATTATATTTTAAGTATGATAAAAGAGAATCAGACATCTCAATTACAAAATTAAATTTTCAGAAGACAATGCAACCATATATAGATATCAAAGAAAAATAAGTCTGATCCAAGAATACTAGAACAAGGCGTATTTGCATTTCAGTTGAAAATAATGAGGAAAGGTTGGGCGCCCGGTGGCTCACACCTGTAATCCCAGCACTTTGGGAGGCCAAGGAGGGTAGATCACAAGATCAGGAGATCCAGACCATCCTGGCCAATATGGTGAAACCCTGTCTCTACTAAAAATACGAAAATTAGCTGGGCAAGGTGGTGTGCACCTGTAGTCACAGCTTCTCAGGAGGCTGTGGCAGGAGACTCGCTTGAACCCAGGAGGCAAAAGTTGCAGTGAGCCGAGATTGCGCCAGTGCACTTCAGCCTGGCAACAGAATGAGACTCTGTCTCTAAATAAATAAATAAATAAATAAATAAATAAATAAATAAAATTAAATAAAAATAATAATAATCAGGGTGTCAAAGTTCCTGGGCAAACAACTGAGAAAACAGAATCTATAGTCACTTAAAAAATGATTTCATAGAACTGGGCACGGCAACTCATGCCCGTAATCCAAGCATTTTGGGAGGCTTAGGTGGGAGGATCACGAGGTCAGGAGAACAAGACCATCCTGGCTAACACGGTGAAACCCCATCTCTACTAAAAACACAAAAAATTAGCCCAGCGTGGTGGCACGTGCCTGTAGTCCCAGAGAAAGGATAATCACTTGAACCTGGGAGGCGGAGGTTGCAGTGAGCCAAGATCGCGCCACTGCACTCCAACCTGGGCCAGAGAGTGAGACTCCATCTAAAACAAAACAAAACAAAACAAAACAAAACAACATTGAAAATTTAGCACTGGGAAATGGAAATGATATACTTAAAGAGCAGGTGTCATCCTTTTGATACATGTAAAATAAAAAATTAAGTGTAAGTTCCTATAGGTATTATTTTCTTAGCAGAAATCTAAATGCTATACACTCAAAGAATTTCAAATGTTAACTTATTTGAATATGAATTATTCTATTAATAGAATTATTCAAATATAAAAATATAATCAGGAAAGAAGATGAGAGAATGTAGCCAATTTATAATTTTCAACATCTTCCCTACTATCTAAATGTAAACAAGTAATTCAAATATTACTAACATAAATTTCACAATTATTTCTATAGCTTGAGAGGTTAATTAGAAAAAAGTTATGTTAGGAAAAGTAATATTCTTTACATTAAAAGAACCATTTATAAGCATATCTTCAACTGTTTCTTTTACCTCTTTCAATTCATTAACACTAATATTTTCACTTTTAAAAGATTCGCGCCACTGCACTCCAGCCTGGGCGACACAGCGAGACTCCGTCTCAAAAAAAAAAAAAAAAAAAAAAAAAAAAAAAAAAAAAAAAAAAAAAAAGATTAAACATGGCAAGTATGTTCTCCTATTCAAATATCATCTTATTTTCTTTGCATATTGCATAGATATTTTTGATAATATTTACATAATGTTAATAATAGTTATTTTTTGTTCTGTCACTCTGGATGTCTTTTATTCGTGTCTTCTACCTTGGCTGTATTGTCTCAGTTGCTTTTAATGAATGTATTGTTTTCACTAAAATTTTTTAAATGACCGGTTTTCTTTTAAAAGTATTTTAAAAGCCCCTGTTCACACAAAAAGATAATGTAATAATTTATTACTGTGTCCGACATATAGCAATCTATCTATAAATAGAAACAAATATTAGTATATTCTAATATTAGTGATCGGTTTGACTAGTATCACTCTGTTTTCTTCATATAGATATTTTAACATATTTATCATGCTGAATTATTGGCTTTTTAAGTACTTAACTACTTTATTAGATTGTAAGCTAGCAAAGATATTTTATTTATTTCTGTATCCTGAAAATGTAGCACAATGTCTGTCCAAAGAGACTTTTACTAGTTAAAAAAAAGCAAAAACTAAACCACGCACTAAAAACATAGAAACAGAGAAGGAAAAAGTAAAGAAGTGGGAATACAAATGATAATATATTTTAAAATAAAAGTCCTACTTTTTAAATACTAGGTAAAGTAGGGGACACCTTCAGCTCAGAATGCAGCCTTAAATATATCTCGTACACCTGTTTGTCCAACCCTATTCAATTATGCACCATCTGTTCCAGAAATACTTATTGTGAACACAACCTGTTTCCTGCACTGTGCTATATGATGAAATCGAAGTGCTTCCCAAGAGTCTATGTTTATGGCTGTTTAATAAATTTTTTTTTTAGAATTATAGCATTCAGTATAGCATACTCTACTTGCACATCTGAACACAGAGTAAAATGAAGCATTGGTAGGATTTTTCATTACCAAAAACTGAAAGCACTGACATTTTTATTTCCAAATCCAGTGCTCACTCCGGTATTAATAGGTTGTTTCACCTTTCTCTGAAGGCTGTGAGTTAACAAAGAAAAAATCAAACACACAAACTTTGCTTACGTTATATAATAGTGAATTAAGTCTGAAAGGAAATATAAAGGAAAGGAAAAAGATGAAGAATTTACCATGAAGTAAAGAGAAGTACTGGAACCAAAGATAATCTGACTAGATAATCTTTAATGATAAATATGAACTATAAAAATATATACTATATTAACTGAAGGCAGATTTAAATATTTAAGTACAAATTTTTATTTAAACTGCAGCAATTTCTGCCCATAGTCTACAAGCACCAAGGATAGGTGATTGATGACAACGCATTTCTTTCTCGTTACTTCCCTCAGGGTCCTTCTCAGAAAGGACTTTACATTTTTTTCATGAGTTAAATGTGATGGAAAAGCAATGTCTTCCCCCATGAACTTTCCCTGGGTGCAGCTTACTCTCTCAAATCTAAGCAGTTTGTGGAAGGCTTATACCTCTAGAGACTGAGTGGTCCCACCTGCTCTGCAGAGGTACTGGCTGTCATCTGGCAGCTGAAGAACATCTGTGGCACAGCTGTGAGATCTACAGGGAGTTATTCTGTGAACTGAAGTTTGTCAAAATAAAGAAAAGGCAACTTTCAGACTAAAATCAGTCTCCCAAACTTCAGGAAGTCTTAGGCTGGGAGAATGGAGTACAGAGAAAGAAATAGAACAAGGAATAGATAAGCTAAGCAAGGAAAACACCAAATGAGAAAAGTATGACATAGTCAAGCAAAACAAAGTCACAGTAAACACAACGGAAAACTAGAAGAAAGTATAGAAAGAGCAACACACAATGAAGGAAAACTTAGGTGGCAAGCCAAAACTTTTCTTTTATCCCTGAATTTAAATTCTTTTAAATCAGTGTGTTTTTGAGTAGAGAAAGGCAATGTTCTTTTTCCAGCACTGCAGGCATATTTTCAGAGCTTCACACTAAATTGACTCTAAACATTCAATTTAAAAGACACAAAAGAACGCTTGGAGTCTGAATTCAAAGAGGAACCAATAGGGCCATCTCATTATTTTAAAAAACATGAAGTTCTCCAAATTTGAGGGCAATAGGTAAGTCTGTTTGGGTCACTTTCTCTCTCTCACTAGAAGGCTATTTGTTAGAATGCTTGATTTTCTGATTTTTTTGTCCGGGAAAATAGAGTTCAGCCAGTGAAAAGCATTATGATGTTTAAAAAAAAAACAAAAAAAAAAAACAAAAAAAGGACAATGTTGCTTTAAATTCTTTGAATGCTCATGAGAAACTGTACAAATTCATTTTGCAGATGTGTTTTTATTTGTTTGCAATAGAAATAGAAAATTGCACTAGCTACTTAAAAACAGCCCCACTGAATGGAACTTGTTATAAAATAGAGCTACTTTCAAAGGTAACTTTGTACAGTTTACAGCTACCAACAGTCATTAGTGTTGTAGATAGCATAGATAAAATTGAAGGCCAGTATATACGAAGGATATTTAAGAATATACTTATTGAGTAGCAATTACAAGCAAAACTCTGCTCACTGCTAATAATGAAAAGAAGGATTATAAATACTGTCCTTGGTCTTAAGACGTTTGAAATAGAATTCCTTTACATCTATCATGATATGTCATTACAATTGTTTTATTTAGAAGGTATTAAAGGAATTAAAATACAAAAGAACAAATGCTTTATTGGTTAGCACTAGAAAGATTCCATAATATATTGGCCAATTTGTATAATAGAATCTCTGATTTTTAACCATAAAAAATAGATTAATATATATTAAGAATCATTCTGCTATACTTCCTTTCCTCCAGTTTTTTAATTGTGGTATTACATATATATTACCATCTTACTTTTCTTTTCTTTTCTGAGATGGAGTCTCACTCTGTCGGCAAGGTTGGAGCGCAATGGCGTGTTCTCAGCTTACTGCAACCTCTGCCTTCCAGGTTCAAGCAATTCTCCTGCCTCAGCCTCCTGAGTAGTTAGGATTACAGGCACTTACCACCACACCCGGCTAATTGTTCTATTTTTAGTAGAGACAGGGTTTCACCATATTGGTCAGGCTGTTCTCGAACTCCCGACCTTGTGATCTGACCGCCTTGGCCTCCCAAAGTGCTGGGATCATAGGCGTGAGCCACTGCGCCCGGCCCCCATCTTTCCCATTTTAAGCATACAGTTCAGCGATATTAATCACCCAACATTCATAATGTCATAGAACCATCCATCTCCCTAACCATTTCATCTTGTAAAACTGAAACTCTTTATCTTTTAAACAATAACTCCCCATTCTCCCCTTCCCCCAGTCTCTGGCAGCTACTATTCTGTCTTTATGACTTTTACTACTTTATTAACTCATATAAGTGAAATCATAAAGTATTTAGTTGTGTTTTTGTGTCTGACTTATTTCATTTAGCATTAATGTCCTCAAGGTTCATTCATATGGTAGTGTATGCCAGAGTTTCCTTCCTTTTAAGGCAAAGAATAGTCTGTTGTATGTATATTTCACATTTTCCTTTCCATTCATACCTCCATTGACACTTGGACTATTTCTGTATTTTTAGATATTGTAAATAATTCTGCTATAAACATGAATATGCAACTATCTTAAAGACCTTATTTTCCATTTTGGGGAGTATATAACTAGAAGGGAAATTGCTGATTATTATGGAAATTCTACTCTTACTTTTTTGAGAATCTACTGTAATGTTTTTCATAGAGGTTGTGCCATTTTACATTCAACCAACAGTGCTAAGGGGTCCAGTTTCTCCATATTCTCAGCAACACTTGTTACTTTCTGTTTTTTGTTTGTTTGTTTTTTACAGTAGTCATCCTAATGGGTGTCAGGTGATATCACATTGAAGTTTTGACTTGCATTTTCCTAACGACTAGTGATGTTGTGCATCTTCTCATGTGGTTTTTGATCATTTTTATGTATTTTTTTGGAAATAAGAGCATGGGTTTAAATTACATAGGGAAATTCAAAACCTAATTGTCACTTCTTATCCCTGTGTTTTAAAATCAACCTCCCGAAATTCCAGGTCCCCCAAATGTGAACAGAGTGCGTTCACTTTGTCTCAGAGAGTTGCCACAAGTGTTCCCTGAAATAAAGCATTTATCACTGTTTTACTATAAATATTTATTGAATTTGAATAAATGATACCTGTTTTTAATCACATCTACAAGACTCTAATATAAAGTCTAATTTCAAAATATTAGCTTCATAATATTTAATTATAGAGTGCTGTATTTTTCATTTTGATAGATGTAATTTATCTAAGAAAGATATATTAAATAATATTTGGGGGATAAAAGGTTAAAATGAACTTAAAAGAAATTTCCTTTCATCAAATATTTCAAATATGTTCTTTTTTTTTCCAAAAATAAAAACCAATCTGGAAATTGTGATTTTGATCCAATTTCTAACACAAATTGTTATCATAGAAACAAAATGTACCAAATTAAAGATTACTTGTTGTTCTATTATATAGACATAAAACATTGAAGTTGTTTTGTTAATTACTATATATTAACTAGTACAAATCCAGTACAGTAAAACCTAAAGCACATAGAAAGACAGTATAATGGTCCATTAGAGATCCACTATAATGGATTTATAATGGTAAATAAGATTGCTGTTACAGTGGTATAAGATTGCTAATATGGATCATCCCTCTTTTTTTCTTAAAGATAAGAACCAGGACCTTGATCTTTCTGTTCCTGGTGCCACTTGGGCCTTGCTCAATGTTTCTTGGATGTGACAACAAAATCATTTCCATAATGTCAACCCTTAATTTAATAGAATACCTTAGACTAGATAATAACTATATCCATAACTTTCAGGTTGTGGTCTAAAATAATACATGTGTTATTTTTTGAATGGGCATAATTATCTGCCATTTATATATCTCACTTAAAAACACAGAAACTTCTACAATGATGCAGGTACACTTGAAATTCAGGTATACTCTCTGTTAACAAATATGATAATTACAATCAAAATAATTAAAGAGAGATTGAGGAATAAGATAATGATATTACTCCTTATAAAATTATGTTGTTTTCTTTTTAGCCCCATATACATTTTGTTCTATTGACTTTGAAATTATACTTTCTTTCTAATAATTTATATTATCTTTAGTGATTAGTATTGAAGGTTACTATGCCTATTTCTGACTACAACTGTTGCTGAAGAGGGTTCTGCTATTAGCTTAATTGTCATTCCTTTCTAATTGAAGTATATTTAATCTGTGGCTCCCATCAAGATGTTTAGGTCCTTGAACGTCTTTACAGTGTGGACTTGTTTTATTTATTTATATTTTAGAACTGCTCTATCAAAATATGATTTACATATAAAAAAACTATACATATGTAATCCATACAACTTGATGAATTTGGGGATAAATACATACCCATGGAACCATTATCAAGAACTATGCTATAAATATGTCCATCACCTCCAAATGTTTCCTCCTGTGAAAGAAAAATAAATCTTGGGGCCCCCAAATTTCCCTGAAGCTAAAGGGAAAAGTCAAGCTGGGATCTGCTTAAGACCATCCTGCCTCTCAATCTATTATTCAAAGTCACCACTCTGCTCATTGAGAAAAATGCATACATGATTACCTCCTTTGGAGAGGCTAATCAAAAACTCAAAAGAATGCAACCAGAGACCCAATTTGTCTCTTATCTACCATGACCTAGAAGTTCCTTCCCTGATTTGAGTCTTCCTGACTTTGCTTTGAGTTGTCCCCCAATGCCAGACTGAAGCAATGTTAATCTTGCACATGTTGATGTGTCATGTCTCCCTAGAATGCATAAAACCAAACTGTGCTCTGACCACCTCAGGCACATGTCATAAGGACCTCCTGAGGCTGTGTCACAGGCATGCATCCTAAACCTTAGCAAAATAAGCTTTCTAAATTAACTGAGACCTGCCTCAGATTTTCAGAGTTCACATTTTGGTAACCACAGAGGGATTCTGAGTGGAGATACTCCTGATTTTGATAAATATCCTAACAGTGCTTGATACCACCATCAGATGACTTTATAGCTCAAACCAATAAGACAATTTGCTGAGGTCTGAGAGCACCCCCTCCAGATAATCCCTGATTTCCCCAAAGTTGGTCAAGATCTAAAGTTTATTTTGCTGTACACCTCTTCTTTTTCTGCAGTTTTACTTGTTTCCAACAAAGAAGGCAAGATTTCCTGTTTCCATGATGATAGAAGGCAAATAACTCCTTTATGGAGTTTGAGTACTTCCAACATGAAAAGTAAGAAAAAATCAGAAAAAAAAAACCCAATTTTTATTTTTTTCCTGTTTCTAGAATGGTGGAGAGCAGTCTACAGCAAGAGACCCATCTCTGGGTAAGTAACTGAATTGGAGTTTGTCTTGGTTAAAATGACAACCAGATGGTCTTAATCTCTCCTTACCATTAGAACACTCAGTAATCACATAAGTTGTGCAATCATTTCTTTTTGTTTTACTTAACTGTTTTATTGTTTTTTGTTTCTGTTGTTGTTTCCATCTTTTTCACACTGGGTTTGACCAACTCTATCTGACTTGATCAAATCCAAAGGAAAGTTCCAAATTATGGGGAACTAGGCCTCTAAAGTGGCTAAATTCCCTCCACCCCAAAAATAAAAGGTGATATGGTGGGAGGAGAAAAAAGCCTGCAAAAGAAAAAAAGAAATACATATTTTTATTTTGACTACTTAAGGGATTATATTTACATAAAAGGCCACCTTTCTGCTAGCCAGGCCAAACTGAAAGAGCAATGTCTGTAACCCCATGCTGAGGTCCTGTTTTTTTCTTTCTTTCTTTCTTTTTTTTTTTTTCCACCACAACAGCCTAAGTTTGTTTCCTAAAACTCTTTCTGGTTTGATACTTGGTACTTCTGAAAGAGCAGGAATTTGTCCTAGCTTAAATATGGTAATGAGATTTAAAAGGATTTCTTTTAAGAAGTTCCATGGTTAAAAGCCAGCTTAATAGGCTCATATCCAAGATGTGTGTTTATATGTACATGTGCACGCTTGTGTATTTAAAAGACCTTCATGTTTTCTTTCTCTCCTATGACCTTGTCTCTTTTTTTTTTTTTTTGAGCAAAAGATTTTTTTCTTCTCAGTTCGTTGAACTCTGTTTTCACCTGATTATTTGACTTAAATCATTATTGCAACAGAGGCTACTTTTGGGTTTTTAAGTAACATAGCAGTTTATACACTTAGAAATGTCTTTGTTTAAACACAATATATTTTAATTGCACTGTAAAAGCATCACATGGTCTAGCCTCATAATAACTCTCCCTTTTTGGAGACCCAAGATTCAGTGTGGGCTCTGCGCAGAGCTCAGAGATCCAGTTAAAAAAATAGGTAGTCCCTATCTAAAAAAAATTGCTCTCCTTATACAATCCTGTGATAAATTTTTATACTTTTATGCTTGATTTGACATCCTCTTTAATCTTCCTCTATCATCACCAGACATTTTCTCTCTATATCATGAGATATAAATTTTGCTATCTAATTTTTCATCTAAGAGTTGTTTCCTTTAATATGCAAATCGAAGGCAGTTTAGCTCACAACTGCCTAGGGTAAGATATGAAAAAAAAAAAGAAAAAATAGAAAGTCTTTATCAATCTGTAAGATGTACTTCTATCAGTATGCCCAACACATCTATATATTTATGTGTTGTGTATGCAATGTTTTGCTACTAAAAATATATAAAATATCTCTAATTAATTGGGTTAAAATAATAAAAGTGCTTAAATCAGATACTAAAAAAAAGAATAGTCAAATGCTTTTCAAGTTCATATGACTTAAGTAAAATCTTCATAAGTTGGCTTTAAAATTATTGATAAAATAATATTAAAAATGTCTTAAGAGTTTGCCAGCATACACTTATGTTTGCATTTGTTAATCAAGCAATTTTATTTTTAACTCTACCAAGTACTACAAGGTGTCAAAATTTGACAGAGGCGATACGAAACTAAAACTCATCCTGAAAGAAGATGATCTCTGCTTGTGAAATTTTTAATAAATTTCACAATTTATTGTATTGGTTTAATAAAGGACATTGTATTGGTTTAATAAACAATAGGTACATCTTAAATTTAGTAATATTACCATAACTTTAACCTTGTGGTTTTTGGTAGTCTAGTCCACAGGCAGTAAGGTTTGTTATTGCCTTTGTTTCAAAGGTAACTATGCACTAAGTTCCTCCAAAAGTTAGTTTGGCCTCCACCCAGGAATGAACAAGGATAGGTTGGAAGTTAAAAGCAAAATGGAGTCAATGAGGTCAAATCTTTGTCACTGTCTCAGTTACAATTTTGCAATGGAAGTTTTATAACTTTAAATCTCGACCATCACACTTTTCATAAATTATCTAGGTAAACAATTAAAATAATAAAATTAGGTAAATGTAATGGGATAAATACTTGTAGACAAGCTTGTCGTAATTTAGAACATAAAGTTATATTAAATTAAATAATAGGCATTTCATTATTTGGGTATTTTCCAATAAAAATATATTTTAGGAAAACATTCTTTCTTTAAAAAAAGTCCTTTTTAAAAGAGTGGACATTTTTTGTCTAAATCAAAGCTTATTTAAAGGATACGCAAAAAACATGGTAAAAGGAACCAGGAAATAAGAGAGAAGTAAAAAAAGTTATAGAAATAAAAGGTATTTTTTGGTAAGAAAGCTTTAAGAGAAATGATTTTATATGAGAAAGAATTGTGTATGGTATTTTAGAGCTAGAATAAAATGACTAGTTGTTTAAGAAAGAGGGATGTTCAAGACAAACCGGAAAGTCCAAGCATGCCATGAATGGTCTGTGTAAGTCACAATAAAAGGATTTACAAAGAATAACTTACATGATCAAGTTGTCTATAATTAAAGGAAAATTAAATGGTTTTAGAGATTGGGTTTGATGTAGAAAAAACACATATACTAAATATTGTTTAGAACAATAAAATTTTCCTAAGAGATTGATTTACTCTTAAGAAATTATAAAAGATTTTATTTTATTTTTTAACCCAAAGTTCAACTTTTATTGTGTCTCTCCATTTTTGGTTTTCTCTCTCCTTTAAAAGGGCATGAAATAACAATGCTCTCCAAATCATTTTCAGCTCATATAATTTTTTTTCTGGAGTCCTGTTGTAGTGGCCTGATACTAATAATATTTTCTTAAAGGCCTAAAGGAAACATTTTCTGCCAACGTAATCTTCTGTGCAGCACAGAAGGTCGTTTCTTTTGCTAACTGGCCTAAAAGATTTATGTTTTATCGAAACAATTCCTATGACATTATTATTAAGTCTTAGTTTGCTTCGAAAAAACTGACATGACATTTTTTATTTTAATTAACGTTATTACATTAGTGAGTCTTTGTGTATGTGCTTTTAAATTTCTTGTGACATTGAGTTACAGGGTCTTAACTCCTGGGTCTAAAAAGGACATCAAGTCCTGACAAATCTGAAACCCTGACAGCAACTTAAGCCTCATCTTCATGCCCAGTAGAGGATGCCCATTGGAATAAAATGCATTCCCAAGACACAAGGCCAGAAATTTAAGCTAGTCAACTCCTCAAGACCCAGGGGCTATCTCAGAAGAGGTGGGCAAGTGAGAATATAAACACCAATTTTTGAAAGATAAAATAGGTTCAGTTTCTCTATAAATTAATCATGAATGTCAAAGGCACACTAATGCAAGACCAGAATATGGGCTCCTGTGTCAGATTAGATTTTATTGAAGCGGTAACTGACTTCTTGATAAAGATTATAGGGTTATAAAAGGTTAGTGGAAGTTATATCTTATAGCCAAGATTAAAATTTTATAGATTGTTAATAAAATTTTGAAAAATAAATGTAATTGGGTTTATGCTATTTTTATTAGGGTTTATTGTTTGGAAAATAAGACTACTCTCTCAAAGAATGAAGGTTTTTGCCCTTTTTTCTTTTTCTTTTGAAATCCTTGAATTATCACTTTGGTTAAATGAACGACTGATTTTACAATGACCTCTGATCCTATTTTGTGATACCAAATGTTTTAAACCTTTGATATTTGACAAACTTTCCAAAATCATAAATGATAAATTATGTCTCTTTCTGACCTAATCCTTTAAGATATGAGTTTTGCTAAAGTCCAAAAATGACACAAGTTGCCTTATTAGGTAGAAATATTATATAGGAAACATTGTCAAATATGAAATGGTGTTTGGTTTTCTTTGGATTGTATTTGTATAAATGTTATTGGTATGTGTTCCAAAATCACAGGAAACTCCTATAATTCTGATATGACTTAATGTATACAATTAGGAATAATTATAATGGTTATATTAAATTATTTTGTGCCACAGAGGTAACAAATTTCTCTGTCAATTGTGTTTTTAGTTGTGGCTGTCCTAAAATCTTTTGTCATCTATGGACAATTGTCTTGTTTTGGTCTTCCTTAGAAGGTGGTTTTATAATCAGCTGTAGAATTTTAACATGTGTTCCTAATTTCAGGTTTCTGATGACTTTGGAGACTGTGAAATTAGAACAGAGGAAAAACATTTCAGCAGTCTTATGGAGAGCTGAAATGTTCATGAATATCAAGCAGAAGAGGGGTTAACTGCATAAACTAAACTGGTAGAACACTAAAGTAATCTTTTTAACTTTTTTTCTTAAAATATTTCTGATCCTTTGTTTAGTTTTTCAGAGTCAGGAAAACTTTTATTTTAAGCTATTTAGAGCTTTTAGCAGTTAAGTAAGGTATATTCTTAAGAAAAAAATTTGGAGCATATCTGTTTCTCTCTACCTGATTTCTCCAAGATTTGAAAACTATTTGAGAGTATTCTTAATCTATAACAATACAGATATTTGCACAAGTGCAATCTGTTTTCACTTGTAAGAGGACACAATTGAAGAAACTGGTTATTTTACCAAGATTTTGACTGAAACGATGCACCCTCCTTTAAAGAATCAAACTTGCCTTATAGAGCCAATTAAATTTCCCCATGGAAAAAATAAAATCTGGCCTCATACCTTTGCCTACACAGCCCCTGTGGTAGGTAATGAATGTCACTTTATGACAGGCCCAGGAGCCTCAAGGTTATCTTGGAACCTCAAGGGGAGAGGATCACCCAAGTCATAGGTATTTGATGGCTCAAATCCATGACTGGGTTAGTCTTTTGAAAAGTCTTACCTGAGATTCCTCCTATTGAACACAGTTCCATCAAAGCCAATTGAAATGCCTATGTAAAAATAATAATTCTTGTTGCACTGTATACAAATATTTAGGCTAAATCTGATAAAACAAACTAGATTTACCATAATTTGTCTTTAGTAAAAATGTGAAACTGGGGAGAGAAATATTATATTTCAAAACTATAGGTCACCTGTTGTTAGAGTCTAGTCTTTTCTAATGATTTTCAATTTCTATTATTTTTTACAGTTTGGGCTGAATTCTAGTTTTTCCTGCCTACAAGTCTCTAAAAATTCTTATTTTTCTTCTTTATTTTCCTGAAAAGAAACCTCATTTTTCCTAATTTGAAATCACTGAAAACTAAACTGTGCTTTTATAAAGCCCTGGATAGACAATTTAAACTTCAGAAAAAAATAACAACAACCTATTTACATACATAAGCCACTTTCATACCTGCCTACTGATGTATGGACTTCACAGTAATGTAGCCTATATCAATTTTCCAGGATTATTCTTATGTTTGTTATTTTTCTCCTTTCATCCCCCTATTTTCTCTACATATGACATGAGACTTCACAACCTGCTAAAAATGAGCTTTACTAATTAGTCGAGACCTAACCGTTTAGGATTAAACCATTCTAGCTAGCAATGAGAGATTAGATGAAACCTGAGGCCAGAGACTCATTTTTTCTAAGATATTTTCCCCAAAAGATTTTAAAAAAGAAAAGCAGGGATATGTGAAAGAAAAATAAATCTTGGGGCCTCCAAATCACTACTGCTTAGGGCCAACCTGCCTCCCATTCTATTCAAAGCCACCCATCTGTCACTGAAATAAATACATATCTACTTGCCTCTTTGGAAGAGGCTAATCAAAAACTCAAAAGAATAAAACCATTTGTCTCTTAACTACCTATGACCTGGAAATCCCTTCACTGCTTTGAGTCTTCCCTCCTTTGCTTCAAAGTTGTCCTGCTATTCCAGACCAAACTAGTGATCATCTTGCATATACTGATTGATATGTGATGTCTTCCTAGAATGTATAAAACCAAACTGTGCCCTGACCATCTTGGCACATGTCATCAGGACCTCCTGAGACTATGTCACAGGTGCATGTCCTCAAACTTAGCAAAATAACTTTATAAATTACCTGAAAGCAGTCTCCAATTTTCAGGATTCACACTCTTCTTTTTACTATTATTATTATTTTTGAGAATAACATTTAACATAATATCTACCCTCTAAGCAAATTTTTAAGTATACAATACAGTATAAATGCCACTATGTGCAGATTTCTAGGATGTATTCATCTTTACTAACTTAAACTTTGTACCTTCTTTTAACAATTTGTCTTGATTGGTATATTCTATGCTTCCTGTATTTGTGGAATCATTACTTTCATCAGTTCTGGAAATTCTCAGACATCACCTCTATGAATATTGCTTCTACTCTATTTTCTCTAATCTCTTCCTCCTAGACTCTGATTATGCACTTACACATTTTCATGTTCATGTATTTTATCACTTTTGCATTGTCCATTCCCTTGTCTTTCTATGCAGCTTTCTGGGTTACTTCTTTGTGTATATACGTGTAAACCAAAAATAAAATTCTAAGGAACCCCCAACCATCTGGATGGACTTCTTCCTTGGTCAGGTCTCTTAAAACATAACATGAAAGACTGGTTCAGGCCATGAAGGGAAGTGGGGGTTGAACATGCCTCATTATACCTCCCCAGAATTAACATCAACACAGACTTTAAGTCTGATAAGAAACATTTTGCAATATATTATCTCTGAAGCCTGCTAGCTAAAAGCTTCGTCTGCATAGTAAAACTTTTGTCTCCACAATCTCTTATCACAAACATTCCTTTCTATTGATCCCAGGTCTTTAGAAAACCCCAACCAATTACCAACCAGAAAATGTTTAAATTTGCCTATAGCCTGTAACCTCTAGTTTAAATGTTTAAATTTACCTATATCCTGGAACCCTTCCCTCCCTTCAAGTTGTCCTGCCTTTCTGGACCAAATCAATGTATTTCCTAAACGTATTTGATTGATGTTTCATGCCTTCCTACAATGTATAAAAACAAGCTGCACCCCGGCTATCTTGGGGACATGTTCTTGGGACCTCCTGAGGGCAGTGTCATGGGCCATGGTCACTCATATTTGGCTCAGAATAGATCTCTTCAAATATTTTACAGAGTTTGACTAATTTCATCAAAATATTCTTCAAAAATTATCTTTAAAATGATGTCCAATGTGTAATTTCATCTATCTAGTAGATGTTTTCTTCTACTTTTCATATATTTTATATTTATACTTCTTATTTCAGGAATGTTTTTCTTTCCATCTGTCTGTTAATTCTGATTATTACTCAGTATATGCTTATATTTAAATGCAGCCAGTATATCTTTAAACATTTTGTATACAGCTATTATATATATTTAAAATAGGATTTTCCAGCATATACAGACTGTTGTGGCTACATCTGTTACTTGTGTATTTCATTGATTCTCCTTATGACTGCTGGCCTTTTAGCTTTCTGAATATTATTCTGTTTGCTCATTTCTTTATGTTCATTTATGTACTGTATGAGTTTATTACAATAATAATAGAAGTTTGAGAATAACCTCCACCCAGAACCATTATAGTTTATTTGAGAGTTTTGCTTCAAGAAGGAAGTTCAAGTTCAGAAGTTCAGGAACCCTACCACTGGAATCCACTCCCAAGTACCTCCACCCTACTCAGTGTCTGCTGGAGTCTCTGGCTCCCATCTATTCTGGCTACCTACCTCTGTGGTCCTGATCGGGCTCTGGAAACCAAACCCAACTCCTGATCTTACAGATTCCAATGTTGTTTCACAATGCCCCTAGCTCATATTAATTCTTTGTACTTTTAATTAATTTATGTATTTATTTTTGGATAGTGAGGGTGTTTTCTGGATAACTTTTTTAGATTTTTTTTTTCAGAGCAGCAAGTATATTAGATTTCTTTTTTCTCCAGAATAAAAGAAACAATAAACAACAATAGGGAAGATCTATGTATCTGCACAGCAAAGGAAACAATCAACAAGTGAAAAGATAACCTACAGAATGGGGAGGACATACGTGATAAGGGGTTAATTTTCAAAAGATATAAATAACTCAAACAACTCAACAGCAAGAAAATAAATAACCCTATTTGAAAATGTGCAAATGACCTGAATAGATATTTCTCAAGACATGTAAATGGTAAATGAAAAAATGCTCATTATCACTAATTATTAGGAAACTGCAAATTAAAACCACATTAAACTATCATCTCACACCTGTTAGAATAGCTATCGTCAAAAAGACGAAGATAACAAGAATTAGGAAGGATGTGGATAAATGGAAACCCTCATCCAGGTTGATGGAAACGTAAACTAGTACCACCATGATGAAAAGCAGTATGAAAATACCTATAAAAATTAAAAATAAAACTATCGCATAATCTAGGAATCCAGCTACCAAATATATATCTGAAGGAAATAAAATTAATATGGCAAATAGACATCTGTACTCCCATGTTTATTGCAGCACTATTCACAATAGTCAAGATAATGACCAAACTAAGTGCCCATTAATGGAGGAATAGTATTTAAGACATAAAAATAATAAAATATTGTCATTTGCAACAGTGTGAATGAATCCAAAGAGCATTATGTTAAATGAAATAAACAAGAAAAAGAATGACAAATATCCCCTGATCTCCCTCATATGTGGAACCTAAAAGTGTTGATCTCATAATAGTAGAGAGTAGAAAGATGGTTACTCTTGGCTTGGGTGGTTACAGAGGATGTTGTTGGTGAAGGGGTATGGAGAGATGTTGATCAAAGGATATATAATTATAGCTTGATAAAATAAATATATTCTGATGTCCAGAACAGGGAAATGAATGGAGACAGAAAGTAGATAAACGATTGCCTGGAGTCAGAGGGTGTAGGACGTATATGTGATGGGTGGGTGGGTGGGGAATGACTGTTAATGGCTATGAAGTTTTTTGGGGGGTCATGAAAATGTTCTATAATTGATTGTGGTAATGGTTACAAACTAAAACTGTAAACAAACTAAAAACCATTATAGATGAGTGAATTGTATAATATGTGAATTATATTTTAATAAAGCTGTTTTTTAAATTTATCTATTTACCCATTCATTTGAGAGAACAGAGAGAGATTTTTCAATTAAGTAGTTTACCCATTTATAGAAACTGGAAATTCTGAAATGTGGGTGAGGCTGGAAGTTCAAGGGACAGTTGATGTTATGGTCTTTAGTCTGAAATTCACAGGACAGGCCAGCAGGCTGGGAACTCAGTCAGGGCTTCTATGTTGCACTCTTGAGGCAGAATTTCTTTTTTATCAGATGACCTCAGTCTTTTTCTTAAGGTCTTCAACTGATTTGATGAAGCCCACCCACATTATGGAGATCAATTCATTTTAAAGTCTACTTATTCTAAGTATTAATTACATCTAACAAAATACCTTCACAACATCTAGACTAATGTTAGACCAAACAACCCAGAACCACAGCCTATCCAACTTGATGCGTAAAATTGGCCATCACAGCAAGTCTTCAAAAACTGTGTCTAATTCGGGTCTAATTTTTATCAAGTAGAGGTTCCCTCTAAATTTCTGCTCAATTATGACACTAAAATTAAAAATTCTAAATAGATATTTTTATTAAAATTATCACTTAAGACACAGAGTATAGGAAAAAAATATGGGCAGGGGAGTATAAATGACATTTTCCCCAAAATTCTCTTGATCTTTTCTTCCTCTCATTTTACTCTCTGTTGTAACTGAATTTAAGAGTGTATTTCTAGTGGTTCATTTTTTTTTTAAGAACTCCACTTCTGCCTGATAATATGGCTTTATAAGAAGATTTGATAGACAGAAGTACCTAGGTGTGGCAAAATTACCCAAAGTAGCCACTGAAGAAAAGTGACTCTCTCTAAATAGTTGCATAACATTTGTTAATAAACCTACAGGATGGAAAACACAGAAAAAAATGTGATACCACTTTTTTTCTGCTTTTATTTTTATCCAATACATGGTGGGGGTGGGGGCCGCCAGTCAACCCCCAAGGAAAATCTATTGCACAGCAACCAGTAAATCAGTCCATTTAGGAGAAGGCATTTTCTACCATAAGTATTCACTCAGCCACCTTTGTAGACTTACAAATGTTCATGATATGTTCATGGGATAAATCTTGTCATGCATTTTACTCTGTCTGCAAGAAATGTAGTTCTGAGACAGTAACCCCTTATCATCTAATTCCTGTTTGTTCACATATACTGATTGCATTCTACTGTATGGACTTCACCAAAGCCTACATTAAGATATTCATGGGCCATTTAACTTTACAGCTATGTTGATATAAAGCTGAGTAGATTAAGATATTGAATTATTTTCTCCAAAATAAAATATGCTTTTATGATAAATACATTAAAACATTTTCTGTACTCCCTAGAAGTTTCATGAGCTCTGGACAAACTGTGCCCACTGTGTCTAATACAGAAATTGTCTTTGGCTTCATTTTCTCCCTAGTTTCCAACTTTCACTACTCTCCAAGCAAAAATGTTTACCTTTCTAACTTTGAGAGAAAAATAGAATGCCCAGTTTTACAAGTAATTACAGAAAAAAAAAAAACTATTTCACTCGAGTAAAAATATACTTCTCTGTGGTAATTTAAGGGATCAGACTTTTTATATGACTAGCAAAGATCTTCTGGAGGTAGAAATATAAGAAAACTTAATGTGTATATTAATAACCCACATTATCACACAATCAAGATTTTACCATGAGGCTTTATATTTAATCACTTATTTTTGGGATGCTAATTTTATATAATATAAAAGAAGATATTTTAAATCAAGTCTAAGAGAAAGGGAATTAAAAAGACTGTTGAGGTACAATATTGGATACATGTAAATATTAAGAAATATCATTTTTTATCAGGAAAAGCTATCATTGACTCTAAACTTTGATTAGAATATTTAGGGAAAACTATTAACAGTCACTTTTGTATCTTTTATTTCTTGAATTATTGATTCCCAAAGAATGTTTGTCATGTAGTTCTCAACAAATCATTTATAGATTCCCTTTCCTTAGTAGTACGTTTAAATAAACCTGATCAAGTACCCACATTTAACAGAAATAACGCAGAAGTATATCTGTAATTTAAACCAAATTTGGCATGGCAAATAAATTTACAAGAACTCCAAAGAATACCCAGATTTGTAAGAACATACATGTATGTGTCTATATGTATATATAGACACAAATGTATAATACATGTATGTGTACATATACACTTGAAATATAGTATACAGATGAAAAATGTAAGAATATGTAAGAATATGTAAAAATATAAAAATATGAATATGGATTCATATATGAATCCACATATAAATATGGATTATCATATATGTACTTGAAGTATAGGTTATGTTTGAAGTGAAATGCAATACAATTTAGGTGCACCAGAAAACAATGTGTAAATATACACATTCATATATTATATAAGATATATAATATATAAACATATCATATATTTATAGACATATGTATCAATAACATAAACATATATATTTATATATAGACATATGTATCAATAGTATATATATTAATATGTATAACATATTTATATATAAATAATATATTTAGACTATAGCTTATATATATGAAATATATATGAGACGTAGTTTGTATTTGAAGATTAGCTCGATTTGGGAATACAAAATAGATATGCTCTCATTGTGTATGTATAATTCTCATCTTAAATATGTGTCTATATCTACTTACGTATTTGTAGCGATACTGCTATAAAAACACCTACAGCACCACCAGTCATATAAAAGTCTGGCACATACAATTATGTGTACATAATATATTTAAGTACATAATACTTGATATTGATAGTAAACAACTATGATAATGGTTTATGTGTTTACTATACTGTAATTTTATTTGATAGTTTATTATTTATTAACATTAATACATTTACTATAAACTGTATGTTGTATTAGGCTTGCAGCAGCCTCATACATCTTGGACTACCATATCTTCTGACTGCATCAGTTTCTCTGTGCTTGATTTAATCTCTTGGTATTTTGTTCATCATGACCCTTAGCATACAAAGTCCACTGTTAATGTTGCCAGTAAGAAGCCACATCAAGTGATTGAACTGGAAACAAAATTAAAAGTGATTAAGGACTAGGAAACTGGAAAATCAGTGACGGTTATTGTTCATCAGTCAAGCATGTCCCATTCCACCATAGCTACAGTCATGAAGAACGAGGTGACATAAGCTGTTAAAAGATCTGCTTTATTGAAGAAACTAGACCAACAAAAATTTGGGCAGGCCTTTATCAGATATGGATAAACTTCTGTGGGTCTGGATTGAAGACAAGATGCAGATGTTTAACCCTCTCCTAGAAATAATATCCTGAAAAGACTTTCATCCAAAAAGAGGCAAATGAATGTTGGGTTTCAAAGTCTTTAAGGACAAGATAAGTCTGCCTTGGGGGCAATGTTGTGACGATAAATTGCATCTCTTTGTGATCTGACACAGTGAGAATTCCAGGATCTTTGAGAATATCAGTAAACACACTGCCAGTATACTCCAGGACCAATAAGCAGTCATGAATGGCGAGCTCCTCTTCCAAGATGCCCTCCTAAATTTCCTATGCCAGCAAAATAGAGAAATACTCTTTGGAGAATAACTTATCTTTCAAGATTTTGTTTATTGTTAGCAATGCTGCTGCACATTCTTCTTTCATTCATGATCATTATCCCAATATCAAAGTAGTGTGTCTTTCTTCAAGCACCACCTCTTTGATCCGGACAATGGGTTGTAACCCTTTCAAGTCTGGCTGCTTGCAGCTCAGAGGCCGAAAACATGAGAAGCAAGGATTAGTAAAAAGAAAGAAGCTTTAACCAAATGATAGCAGATGTGAGATGGCTGGGCTGACATCTCCAAGAAACTATCTCAGCCTTATGAGCTTACTGAGAAGGTTTAAGAAGGAAAACTTGGTGTGGAAATATGTGGGAGTGGTGCAGGAGGGTGCAGGTCTGCGTGTCTTGTTCCAATGGTTATCTTGAGTAATTGCCTATCCAGAGCTCCTGTTTGTGTCATCATGACTTCGACTTGGTAGTGGTGGAGTAACTGTTCATAACTCCCCCTAAGCAGGAAAATTCTACAGCTAGTTGACTATGCCTGGTCTGTTTCAAATTAGCCCCCAGAATTTCTAAGTGAGCATATAATCAGATAAATGTGCATCATGCAAGGGAGTATCTGGTGGGAAAGGGAGAGAAACAAAGAGTTTCAAACATATGTTTCAAGGCTGAAAGTTAAAAAGGAAAAAAAAAAATGTTTTAAAGAACATTTTGAAGCTAAACTACTTGGTTACAGAAAGAAGGAAGTATAGCAGCTTTTAAGGCCTACTACCTGAGGCAGACCTTTGCCCTGGGTATTGAGGCAAATGAGGAAGATTCTGAGAACACACATGAAATCTTGGAAGGATTACAACTTCTATGACTGTATTAAGAAACTTCTTTGGGCTTGGATTGATGTTACCGAGGAGTATATGAATGGCATCTGGTAAAAGATACTTAAGAGGTTTGTCCATGAATTTGAAGGATTTGTCAAGGATGCGAAGGTTGCAAACATTAACAAGACTGTGGTTAAAATGGAAAAAACTTTAACCTGGTGTGGATGAGGATGACATTGAGGAATTTCTACAGGTGGTTCCTGAGGAAATTACTAGTAAGGAGTTGTTGAAACTGATAAAAGAATGCAACTGCTGAAGAAGAGGCAAGAGAAGTGAAAACTGCAGGAGAAGATAAAGAACACCCTCCATGAATATTCACAGTGAAGGGTTTAGCAGGAGCTTTTACAGACCTCAACAAGCTCCTTAAAAAGTGTAAAAACATGGACCCCAACATCAAAATGTTTTCATTAATAGAGAGGAATATTCGTGAAGTATTATCTGCTTATAAGCAAATCTATGATAGAAAAAAAAAAAACAAATCAAGCAAACCACAATGGATATTTTTCTGAAAAAAAAAGTGACACCTCTTAAGTGCCTCAGACAGGTCCTTCAGGAGGTTTTCCAGAGGAAAGAATTGTTATCACAGAAGATGACATGCATGTTATTGCCCCTGAAGACTGTCTAGTGGGACAAGATATGGAGGTGGAAGACAGGGATTGATAATCTTGATCCTATGTAGGCTTAGGCTAATGTGTGTGTTTGTCTTAGTTTTTAACAAAAAAGTTTTAAAATTAGAAAACTAAAAATATTAAAAATGTTAAAAGCTTACAGAATAATATAAATGAAGAAAATATTTTTAGACAATGTATGATGTGTTTGTATTTTAAGCTAAGAATCATTCCAAAAGACTCAAAAAGTTGAAAAAGTTTACAAAGGAAAAAGTTACAGTAAGTTTAATTTATTTTTGAAGAAAAATCATGTTTGTTTAAATGTAATGTAGCCTAAGTGTTCAGTGTTCATAAAGTCTACAGTAGTGTACATTGATGTCCTCCCCCTTTCCATTCACTTACCACTCACATGCAGAGCAACTTCCAGCCCTGTAAGCTTTATTTATGGTTAAGTGCCCTATACAGGTGTACTGCTTTTTATTTCTTACATCATATTTTTCCTCTACCTTTTCTATGTTTAAATACATTTAGGTACACAAATACCATTGTGTTACAATTGCCTACAGAATTCAGTATAATAGCATGCTGTACAGGTTTTTAGACAAAAAAACCAGTAGGCTATACCATACAGCCTTAGGTGTGTAGTAGGCTATACCACCTAGATTTGGGTAAGTACACTCTATGATGTTCACACGATGGTGAAATTGCCTAACAATGAATTTCTCAGAATACATTCCAATCATTAAGCAACACACGAATCTCTCTATATGTGTATGTACACACACACAGATACCAGATAGATAGATAGATAGATAGATAGATAGATAGATAGATAGATAGATTTAGATAGATAGTTAGAGTATATATAGCAAGGTATATATATATAGCACAAGGTATATATATACAACAATGTATATATAGAGATCAAATATATATATATACACACACCTTGCTTTTCTAAAATTATTTCAAATGTGGTCATAATTTAAATTGCATCTAAATTGTATATGAACTGCAATTTAAATTGTGGTCACATTTGAAATAATTTTAGAAAAGCAAGATATCACAAAATCTTTAGGCATATTAGTGAAAAATAGCAGTTCTCAAATCATCATAATAACTTTAAATTTTGAAAATAAAACGTTACAGGATGCAGACATGTGCTTATTCATTAGAAATTAAGCCTCTTACCTTATGACTTGTTTTCTTGTTTGAAGAGTAACTTTTAAACCTTCTTGCCGTGTTAATTGCTCTCTGCTTTCTTGTCTAGAAGAAAATGACACAAAATCAGTGATATGTTTATTTTAGTTTCTGAAGCCTAGTATAAGCAAATAAAATCTACTCTGCATGAAAATACATTTTTTTTCCTACTTTAAAAAATTAAAATGCAGAGTTTTGGTGTCTCAGTTCTTGCTAATATGATTATGAAAATAGTCAAGCTATGAAACCTGAACAAAATGCATTTATGAAACAAACATGAAAAGGAGCAGTATTTTTAAACTTATAAATTATCATTTCCTAGAGAATTTAAATACAGGTGAAACTGGAAAAGTTAAATTTATGAGATTCAAACTAAATTATTTTAAACGTCTTTTACGGGGAGAAAATAAAAACTGAAGATCCATTATGTTGATACCATGTTGAGAATTACAAAATGTAACTTAGGAGAATAACATACCCTTGAAAACATCTATGTAACATAAACAATAAGAAATAAAATTGAAAAGCAAACTTTCAACAGAAATACTGTACTTTTGAGTGCTGAGATTTTAAGCAGTTTTAAAGCAAGCAAAACATCATCAAAAACAAAATAAATGACAATGTTCTGATATTTCTGAAACTGCACAATCACAGAACTTTGCTGTAGAATATTTTAGAATTCAACTATTTTCATCTTTAACCCGACCTTATTTTACTTTCCTTTTGCTCTTAGGGCTCTTTAACATGAACAATTTCGGAAAAAACACTTGCTTTCAAATTCATATAATTGAAATTTTTATAGCTCATGACTACTTTTAAACAAAATATATACAGATTGACCTAATTTATGCCAGTTTCTGTGCTACATATCCACCAAAACTTGAGTAATTAAATGAGAAATTATTTGTTTTATTTAAATGCAGGACTCACAATAAAAAACAAAATTTTTTAAAAATGCGATTTCACCATCTCTATATTAACATATTGCGATGAATAATATATCAATTCGAAATAAATTTTTATTTATATAACCTTAATCCTACCTAAATAAACTCTCAGTTTGAACCCAGACTTAGTTTTTAAACATTAAAGTGATAAAGAATATGCAGAAATAAGTTTTACAAATTTATTGTTATACAATGCAAACCTCCTCAGAAAATAACAATTAAAATAAGAAGAAAATTCATGATTTGATAAATTAACAACACACACAGTGATACAGATTGCAATTGAGCCCCGATAAACAATTTCTGAATGAAACAAAAATAAGCACCGTAGCAGCCCGGAAGATTGCTGTGGCTAGGTGGTTTTGCTTGGGGTGATTTGGGAAAAATAACGCTTATTTGACAAACAATAGCAGTTCCTGGAAAATATTAAAAGAGGCATTTAAAAATTATACATCTCTACCTCTAAGTTTTGATATTTGGGAACTATTCAAAACACTTGCAGACACTTTTAAAATATCATGATAATTATATTAGCAAAATCATGCCAGTGATCATCACGTCTCTCAGGTAGTCAAAATCACTTCCTTCTATTTTGAATATTTCTAGTGTCCAACAAAGATTATCTCAATCAGGAATAACTGTATTCATAATGCTACTTAATTTCCTACTAAATTTTTGGAGAAGGTTATAGGGAAATAATTATTAACTTCCTTTGAATTTGAATTGTTCATTTTTCTTACCAAAAATAGTCTTTACACAGCTATAAACACTTATCTTGGAGCTAATCTTCAGAGAGTTCCTTTATTTCCATTTACTTGTGAAAGTAATGAAATTCAATTTCTGTGTACAGCTATACCTCTGCAGTACAGTCTTCAGTTAATATGAAAGCAAAGCAGAGAGGTATGTGGGTAAAAGGGGAGAGAGAGCAGGCAATGGGTGTAGGATAGATGGACATGGGAAGCTGGGCTTATACACCTGCTTCACTAATGTCTTAAGCAATTTTCTGTTGTTTATAATAGAGTACCTAAAGCAGGATAATTTATAAATAAATTTTACTTTTATAGTTTTGGAGACTGGAAAGGTCGAAGTTAAGGGGCATATCTGGTGAGGGCCTCCTTGCTGATAGGAACTCTGCACAGTTGAGAGGTGGCTCAGGGCATCACATAGAGGGGACTGAGTGTGCTAAATCAGGCACCTCTTTATTCTCTGATAAAGCCACTAATGCCACTCCTATGATAATCCATTTTTCCATTATTTGTTTTATTTTTTTAATTTTATTTTACGTTCTGGGATACATGTGCAGAATGTGCAGTTTTCTTACATAGGTAAATGTGTGCCATGGTGGTTTGCCCAACATTTCTCCATTATTTATTAATCCATGAACAGATGAATTCATTCATAACCCAATCACCTCTTAAAAGCCCCCTCTCAATATTACCACACTAGCGATTAAATTTCAACATGAGTTTTTGAGGTAACACTCATCTATAGCATTCTGCCATGGCCCCCCCAAACTCATAACCTTTTCACATGCAAATACATTTATTCAATCCCCATTGCCCTAGTGTCTCAATTAATTCCAGCACTGAATCAAAAGTCCGAAGTTCACAGTCTCATCTGTATACCTTATCTCATCTTTAATCTGTGTAATTAAAGCAAGTTATCTATTCCCAGTATACATTGGTAGAACAGGCATACAACAGATATTCCCATTTCAAAAGGGAGAAATAGGCAAAAAGAGAGAAAGCCTGGAACCCAGAAGGACAGGCATTAAATCTTATAGCTGGAAAATAATAGCTTTTGACTCCATGTACCACCTCCTGGACAGAATGGTATGGGAATTTGGCCCCCAAGGTCTCAGTCAGCCCAATCTCTATTCCTTTACTGGGTGCAACTCATATGGCTGCCCATACAGGTTACAGTTCAGTGCCTGAAGCTTTCCCAGGGGCAGTCTAGAAGATCTCTAAAATGCTTTCTGAGTCTTCCATTTTCTTGAGAAATAGCATCTGGCTCCCTTCTATTTATGTTAATCTGCTAATCTCTTCACTAAAATGTCACTGTGCTACAACCTTTGTTTTCTCTCCTAAACATACTTTTTCACTCTCATGGTCAGGATGAGAGTTTTCCAAATGTCTTTACTCTGCTTCCCTTTTGATTACAAATTATGTCTTTAAATTGTTCTTTTGTTCTCAAATCTCAGTAAGTGGCCAAAAGTAACCATGCAGCTCCTTCTACATTTTGTTTAGAAATTCCTTCTGCCAGATACCCTAGTTCCCCATGCACAAGTTAGACCTTCCACAAAGCCCTTGGGCATAGACACAGTTCAGTCAAGTTAATTGTCAACTTGTAACAAGAATAGCCTTTACTTTAGTTGCTAGAAAATGTCCTTTATTTTTTCCTCAGTTTATCTGAATCCTTGTCAGAATAACTTTCATTGTCTATATTTTTATTAGTGTTCTGGTCGTGACTATTTAATCAAGCTCTAAGGAGTTCTAAACTTTCCCAGTCCTTATCATCTTCTAAGACCTATTCAGAGTCTAGAACTTTTCTATCCCACTTCTGCAATTATCCCCACCTCTGCCCATTACCCAGTCCTAAAACTGCTCTGACACTTTGAGGTGTTTATTATCAGCAACATCCCACTCCCAGTACCAATTTTCTATCTTCATTGGTTTTCTGTTGCTTAAAACAGAATACCTGAAACTTTGTAATTTATAAAGAAAAGAAATTTATTTCTTACAGTTCTAGAGGCTGGGAAGTTCAAGGTCAGTGGGGAACATCTAGTGACGGTCTTCTTGCTGGTGACGACTCTGCAGAGTCCAAAGGTGGCACAGAGTATCACATGGCAAGAGAGATATACAGGCTAGCCCAGGTCTCTGTTTCTTCTCTTATAAAACCACTAATTCTACATCTGTGATAACCCATTAATGTATGTATAAATTAATAAATTCATAAGGAGGAAGCTCTCATGATCCAATCACCTCTTAAAGCCCCCACCTTATTTCTACATGAGTTTTTTGAAGTAATAAACATTCAAACTATAGCACCCATAAAACACACAGTTATCATATTTGGTAGATTGAAATACTCAAGGTGAAATTTGCATTTATATATAAGACTGGCTTTAGCAACTTTCTTTGAAAATGTAAACACCACTGAGTGGTTTAAGAGTTCAAATGGACATTGAGTTTTAAACACTTCAACATTCACTGGTTGGTTAGCATCCTCTTTCCTTTAGGTGACATCAGTGTTATGAATGTCAGTATTAGGAGAAACAGAAAGGCTAGGTATGGAAGGTGGTCACTGCAGAGAATGAACAAGCAGGAATGGAATACCACAGTAGCAGGAGATTCAACAGGAAGCAAATGAAAGATAGGAGATACAAGAAAAGTAGCCTTAGACAGTTCACTCATTGTGTGTTTTTTCTCCTGTATATTTAGTCTTATGCTAAGGGTTGTCAAAGCCACGGCATAAACATAGCTTATCTTCATAAAGCATTGATTATATCCGAGCTTTTGAAGGTAGAGATCAATAATTTGACCAAGTAATTTAAATATCTATATGTTAAATACCTATATGTTAAATCCAAATGAATATATTATTTACAAGAACACATACATTGTGTGTTGTTTTAGGTTGAAATAGGAATTTCAAAACATCCTGAGGCTTTAGGGTAGCTATTCTAAATTAAATCCCAGCTCTGTGGATAGACAAGTTTTATTACCAGCACTTTAGATGAAAAGTTTGAAAAGCACCACTATCTAATCTTGCCTGGTCTATACCTAACTTACTTTTTTTTTTTTTTTTTTTTTTTGAGACGGAGTCTCGCTCTGTCACCCAGGCTGGAGTGCAGTGGCCGGATCTCAGCTCACTGCAAGCTCCGTCTCCCGGGTTCACGCCATTCTCCTGCCTCAGCCTCCAGAGTAGCTGGGACTACAGGCATCCGCCACCTCGCCCGGCTAGTTTTTTGTATTTTTTAGTAGAGACGGGGTTTCACCATGTTAACCAGGATGGTCTCGATCTCCTGACCTCGTGATCCGCCCGTCTCGGCCTCCCAAAGTGCTGGGATTACAGGCTTGAGCCACCACGCCCGGCCTATACCTAACTTACATCATTATTATGCATAGAAAACAGTCTGACACTGGTAAAGCTGTTCAAAAGAGAATGTAACTTAACAACACAGACTTTTAAAAAAGTGATAAATAAAAATGAAGAGATGTGATGCTTCTTTATATAAAAGGAACGTATTTTACTTGTGGGAGGATTTGTCTCAGCAATAATGTGATACCATCAAACGTCTTAACAGAGATGAAAAAGAAATAAAATGAATAAGCTGCTTGACAAAGGAAGTCATTAAAAATTTTTGGCTCCTCAAAGTCTTCTCTGAGGTACCATCATTTAAGGCCTTTCTAGAAAGATATCGTATCCTTTTTTTAAGAAGTCATATTTCTTCACTACATTCAAAATGGGAATACATACACCTGAAAATATAGATATTTTATTAATTTTGGATGTACACGATGCTTGATTTATTCATTATAGCCATTCTTTCAAGAGCACCTGTGCACAGCTCTCACGGAGAGGACACAAAAGGGCTGGCGAACACTAACCCTGCAGGTCGATCATCTGAGAAACCATGTCGGGATCCTTCAGGGCTGTAGGGGAGCACATACAACAGAGAGGAAGGAAGCTGGGCACCAGCCTGTCTGAGCTCAGATTTTCCCAATAACCCCATGGCTTTGGAATTATTTTTATGATCATTTTACGGATGAAGAGAGGAGAGTTTTTTTAAAGGTTATGCAATTTGATAAAGTCACACAGGTCGTGAGTTGTAGAGCCAGGGTTCATCCACATGAAATCTGGTTCAGAGTTTGTAACCACTATGGTATAACCTTTCTCCAATTAACTCACAGAACAAACTAATGGTTTTCCTATATAAGATTTTTTCCCTCATGCACATTTCTGTTTTTCTTTGTGTATTTCTAGGTCCAAGAAAGTCTCCTTAGATATCAGTAAACACAAAAACTTAAAAAAAAAAAAAAAAAGCTTAATAAATATGTAAGTTAGAAATAGCTATAAAACTAAACTAGTATTTTTGTAAACTAAATGAAATTCAGATAATTTCACAAGCCATGGAAATTCTATCTACTCAGGTGCAGTGACTTGCATCATTACCTGGCCAGCTTTTCTCAGAGCCTTTACATGGTGCTAAGGGAACTGTTAGCTTGGCCTAAAAGTGTTCATTCGTTACCCAGTGATGACAATTATCTGTCTCCTCCTCTTCCATAGACTCTTAATCTCCAAATGGAAAGTGCTGCCAGCCAAATTTATAGAGATCCTCATTTAAGGCAAGGACATCAAATTCAGAGATTATGTTGAGCAGTATGTATGTCGGCAAACCAAGCCCACAGCATCAAAAGTATATAACACAGAACAGTGCCCAACAGGCAGCAAAGTCAAGCGATGACTGCCAAGTAATGGTTGTTTGGTCAAAGGCAGTGGGCCAGGTTTCCAGGATCAGGTTAGAATTAAATGATTAACTCACAGGGTTGAAAGAGCTCACTAGGATACCAAGTAGAATCCCAGTGCCCTAGAGGGACCCCCACAGACTGAAACAGCTGCTGCTTCTGCTACAAGCCTAGATGCCAGTAATACAAAGACTAAATTCGCTTCTATTTCTTCAGCTTTCTAACTGTATGAAACACATGCCATCTTTTCACCCATGTTTCATCAAAACATACTTGAATTAGATTGCTTCTTTTTATTCTAAAGTTTAATTGTTAATATGTTTCAGAATTTCTCAATATGATGCTAACAACAGCCTGCCTGTCTCACTCACGTGGAGTAGACTTGAAGCTAGTACATTTTGGCCACCTCTTCACAGGGTATTTTAGGCAGTAACATTATGACCTTCTGGAAGGGCAGGGACGTCACAGCATATGCCCTGCTTTTCTTTCCCAAGTTCCATTTGTCTGAGAGTCTGTCTTATGCTGCTCCACCCTGCTCTAAAAGCTTTAAAACAAGATTGCATTGCCAGTCTATACCACAGTATAAGCACAGTATAAATAGTGGTTAGCAGTTTTCAAGGTGATATCACCTTATTTTCTCATTTCAGCTTTAAATCTGCTTTAAATTTAAATCCACTTCAGATTGCGGAATTATTGTTGTTGTCATTGTAGAGATGAGAAAAGGAAGCTCAGAAGTCTGAAAGTTGGCTGGGCGCAGTGGCTAACGCCTGTAATTCCAGCACTTTGGGAGGCCGAGGCAAACAGATCACGAGATCAGGAGATTGAGACCATGCTGGCTAATACAGTGAAACCCCATCTCTACTAAAAATACAAAATATTAGCCGGGCATGATTGCGGGCACCTGTAGTCCCAGCTACTCGGAAGGCTGAGGCAGGAGAATGGCATGAACCTGGGAGGTAGAGCTTGCAATGAGCCAAGATTGCACGACCTTACTCCAGCCTGAGCAACACAGCAAGACTCTGCCTCAAAAAAAAAAAAAAAAAAAAAAAAAGACCTCAAGGGCACATAGTTAATAAGAGAAAAGCAATGCTTGACCCCAAGTCTGCCATTTGCACCTCCCAACTTTTCTTGTTGCTTTGTGTAGTTATAATATGTCCTTCTCCAGAATATAAGCTAGGAGGCTTTGCATCTCCTCTGGCACTTAATTACATAAGATACACATAATATATAACCAACAATCTGTAAAGTGTCTGAATTACCATTCCAGAAATACCATCATACAAATGGAAAATTCATTTCTTAAGATCAACAAATATAAAATTTAACTGTAAGCAACGTAAGTGACTTTGATTAGAGAAAACCACAATATTAGTGTCAGCGAAAGAGACCAGTTTTCCTTTTCTTTTTAAATTGAAAATGTAATACATTATTGATGCCCTGAACCTTAGTTGTCTGAAAAACAAAATAACATGAAGAGAGTGTCTCTATATTCATTCATTAAACTGGCATCTATCAAAAACCTACTTGGAAAAGGCACCACTTAGGCCGATACAGGAACATTTGTAGGATGTAGAAGATGCAAGGAAGAACAAGTTCTACTACTCCCCTCTTTTGAGGGGCATAAACTATCTTGTGAGCAAAAACTTGAAACATAACCAGAACATTTTGCATACCTACTCTGTGCAAGGTATGTTGTTGAATACTTAATAGGCCTTTATTTTACAGTTCAGTAATCTGAGCACAAAAATTAAATCAAACACCAAGCCCAGTTGCCTTGTGGGGAAGTCAAAATGAGTTTAAGTCAAAATATACTTAAGGCAAAACAAAATAAACTGATCAAGCACATTTTACTGGCCCCTTGTCCCAAGTTATTTGCTTCTTATGTATTTTTTTCAGAGTATGTATATATATATATATATATATATATAATAAAATATATATATGCCACCAAAATGTTAACAGCCCTATGCATTTTTGGCATAAAAGTGTTCATTCGTTACCCAGTGATGACAATTACCTGTCTCCTCCTCTTCCATCGACTCTTAATCTCCAAACGGAAAGTGCTGCCAGCCAAATTTATAGAGATCCTCATTTAAGGCAAGGACATCAAATTCAGAGATTATGTTGAGCAGTTTTATATTTTTATATATATATATATATATACACACACACACACACTGCTCTCTCTATATATATATATATTTTGTTTGTTTGTTTGTTTTGTTTTGTTTTGTTTTTGTTTTTTGAGATAAGAGTCTCACTCTGTTACCCAGGCTAGAGTGCAGTGGTACCATGCCTGGCTAATTTTTGTATTTTTAGTAGAGATGGGGTTTTGCCATGTTGGCCAGGCTGTTCTTGAATTTCTGCCTTCAAGTGATCCATCCACTGCAGCCTCTGAAATTGCTGGGATTACAGGCGTGAGCCACTGCGCCTGGCCCTACATTTATTTTCTATACAATCAATCATAAAGCCCCCAAATATTTTACAAATAAACTAGTAAGGGTCACCCAACTAGGAGAACAAGAAATAGTCCCCCAAATACATATGAAAAAGTGATTCTTTTAACAGCAGTGTTTGTCATTCTTAATCAGAGAGCGCAAAACTGAATCTGATTCACTAAATGAAATACTGTATGACAAATATAAAAGGAAAATATTCCTTACCCAATATTTCCTGTGTGTGCAGAATGAGAATCATTACAGCAGGGAATGTAAGAAAGAGGATGGAGATCAATACAAGAAGAGTTCTAAAGATCTTCACAGGGATAATTATGCTAGAGAACAAGGATGGACAAGCAGCCTCATCACCAGGACTTCCATATCCCATTATCACAACACAGCACCCTTGTCCTGACAGCATCAATAGTTGTGTAGTTGCCATACAGAAGCCACTATAAATATAGCCATACCTCATTAATCAGTAAGAACATCTGCACCTATTACTCATGCAGGGAATAATGATTTAGCAGCTGTGCATACTAGAATAAGGTATGTGTGAGAGTTAGAAAAATAGGGTTAATGCTTATATCATTTTGACAGAGACTCAAAGTTTTATGATTTATTCTACACCCTCTAGGAATAAATACAAGTGATCTCTCCTGAAGAAAGTAAATAATTGCTTTTTTTCCATAAAAAAAAAAGCACAGGGCTGTTAATAATTGCTTTTTACCTTAAAAAAATGCACAGGCTGTTAACATTTTGGTGGCATATATTTTGTTAATCAGTAAAATAACTATAAAATAAATTGCTTCATTGCTGTAGTTTCATTTAAAGGTTTTCTCTGGCTTCAAAATGTACATCAGTTCAATAGATTTTTTAAATAATGCAACTTTTCTATGATTAAATCTCCAGTGATCTCCATTGTCTTATTGAGGATCAATGTTTTGTGGTACCAAACCAAGACAAGAGCCAGACTACCTGAATTCAAATTGTAGTTCTGCAATTCATTGCTGTGGGACTTTTCTTTTTTTTTTTTTTTTTACTGAAATTTTTCTGTTTAACATGAAGAGAATGTCTTTATGTTCATTCATTCAACAGGGATTTATCAAGAACCTACTTGGTATAAGCACAACTAAAGCCTGTACATGACACATATTCTATGATGTAGAAGATGCAATGAAGAACAAGTTCTACTCCCTTCTCTTTGACTTCCTCATTCCTCAGTTCCTCCACTTCAGTATTTTAAAGTTGTCCACTTTCTCTCTTCAGTAAATAAAACTCATTCCTGCCCCAATTCATGTGACTACACTCTCCATCTCACGGGATTCATTCACAGCCAGACTTCCTGAGTGATCTGTGCTCATTATTCTTCTTCCTCTGGACTTTCCCAATCCTAGTTAGGCCGACCTGGCTTCCGCCACCACCATTTCACTGAAAATATTTTTATGCTTGTCCACAAAACCTCCAGGTAAATTATCCAATGGACATTTTTTATTCCTCACCTTATTTTTCATGTGTCACCATTTGGCAAAATGTTCTATTTCTTGCATTCTTACTCTCTCAATTTCCACGACAATATGTTCTCTTAGTTTTTCTGCAAAATTAATTTGTTGTGTTTTTCTCCTTTGTTCCTTATTAATATATTATTGTCTTAGATCTTTCACAGGTAAAGTTATTTAGAAGAGAACACTGAGATGAAGACTGGAACGAGGTGCTATTTAGGGATCCTTGCCTGTGATAAGAAGGGGAGAATGCAGCATTGTATAGATGGGTAGAAAAGGAATGGCTATAAAAACTATTAATGCATACAGAGGTGGGGGGCAGTGTTAAGATGACATACTACAAGCAGCTCATGTGCACAGCTCTCATGAGGAGGAAACAGAAGGGCTAATGAACGTTGACCATGCAGGCAGATCATCTGAGAAACCATGTCAGGATTTATTAGGTCAGCAGGGGAGCACATAGCACAGAGAGAAATGACAGAAAGGAGGAGGAACTCTTTCCTAACTCATTCTATCTGGTATCACTGTGATAGCAAAACTTGGCAAAGACACAATAAACACAGAAAATTTCAGGCCAATATCCTTGATAAACATAGATGCAAAAATCCTCAACAAAATACTAGCAAACCAAATCCACCAGCAGATCAAAAAGCTAATCCACCACAATCAAATAGGCTTTATACCTGCAATGCAATGTTGTGAACATCAGAGTGAACAGGTAACCTACAGAATTGGATAAAAAGTTTGCAATCTATCCATCTGACAAAGGGCTAATATCCAGAATCTACAAGGAAATTAAACAAATTTACAAGAAAAAACGAACAACCCCATCAAGAAGAGGGCAAAGGGTATGAACAAACACATCTCAAAAGAAGACATTTATGCAGTCAACAAACATATGAAAAAAACCTCTTCATCACTGGTCATTAGAGAAATGCAAATCAAAACCACAATGAGATACCATCTCATGGCAGTTAGAATGGTGATCATTAAAAAGTCAGGAAACAACAGATGCTGGAGAGGATGTGGAGAAACAGAAACACTTCTATACTGTTGGTGGGAGTATAAATTAGTTCCACCATTCTGGAAGACAGTGTGGTGATTCCTCAAGGATCTAGATCCAGAAATGTCATTTGACCCAGCAATTTCATTACTGGGTATATATTCAAAGGACTATAAATCATTCTACTATAAAGCACATGCACATGCATGTTGATTGCAGCACTATTCACAATATCACAGACTTGGAACCAACACAAATTCCAATCAGTGATTGACTGGATTAAGAAAATGTGGCACATATACACCACAGAGTACTATGCAGCCATAAAAAAGGATGAGTTAATGTCCTTTGCCGGGACATGGATGAAGCTGGAAACCATTATCCTCAGCAAACTAACACAGGAACAGAAAACCAAACACTGCATTGTCTTGCTCACAAGTGGGAATTGAACAATGAGAACATATGGGAATAGACAGGGGAGTGTCACACACTGGGGTCTGTGGGGGGTGGGGGGCAAAGGGGAGGGATAGCATTAGGAGAAATACCTGATGTAGATGATGGGTTGATAGGTGCAGCAAACCACCATGGCCCATGTATACCTATGTAACAAACCTGCACATTTTGCATATGTATTTGAGAATTAAAGTATATATATAAACAAATTTTAAAAATCAGTGCACAAAAATTAGTAAAATTTCTATACACAAACAACACAAGCTGAGAGCCTAATCAAGAATGCAATCCCCTTCAGAATAGCCACAAAAAATACCTAGGAATATAGCTGATCAAAAGATCTCTACAATGAGAATGCTGAAAGAAATCAGAGGTGACCACATTTTCCACGACTCGTTGTAGAAATTATTTGCCTTTTGATTGCCAATGACTTGAATGACAACATTGAACTTCCTTTGCTACTGGCTCTCAAATATAGAAAATTCCAAACTACTCTGTTTAACATAGTTACTTGAAAGAAGGCTACCTATTTTCTTGTCTAGAGGAAATGAGAGTTTTCTTTACAAATAAATTTGTAATATACTTGCAATCATAGTTTAATTAAGTAGAAGCTAAATCCTATGGAAAATTGTTCTCACTTTATAGGATGATTCTTTCCGTCCTTCTTTGTAACAAACTGTATTGCACCAGCAAGCACATGTATCTCTTTGTGGAAAAAATGCAGAAACTAAAAAAAGGAGGAAAATAGTATTCATTGAATGACCTCATGTGAAATACTCATTTATATTGGAGCTACAAAATCACATATTAAAAACATGCTTCATCAATTGAATTGTTTAAAATAGTTTATCATTTCTAATGAGCCTTATTCAGTAATAAAGTACAACTTACAGAACATTCAACACCACTTAGAGCCCACAAATGGTTATGTATTTAGCCAGTATAATTTCTTCTGAGGTTTACATAATTTATTGTAAACTTCAGGGGTTTATAAAGGTAGAATCAATTATGCTTGTAAACCCTACACATTACACACAGTAAATGAAGGGGTGGCCTGCCCCTCCACATCTATGGGCATTTCTCGTTAGGTGGAACGAGAGACTTGAGAAAAGAAATGAGACACAGAGACAAAGTATAGAGAAAGAAAAAGTGGACCTAGGGGACCGGCGCTTAGCATACAGAGGACCCACGCTGGCACTGATCTCTGAGTTCCCTCAGTATTTATTGATCATTATCTTCACCATCTCAGAAAAGGGTAAGTGGCAGGACAATAGGATCATCTAGGGAGAAGGTCAGCAGTAAGACATATGAATAAAGATCTCTGTGACATGAATAAGTTTAAGGAAAAGTGCTGTGCCTTGATATGCATATGCAAATATCTCCATAAACCTTTTTAGTGCATAAAGAGCAGCATTGCCGCTAGCACTAGCACGTCCCACCTTCAGCCCTAAGGAGGTTTTCTCCTTTCTCAGTAAATAGAACGTACAATCAGGTTTTACACGGAGATGTTCCATTGCCCAGGGATGAGCAGGAGACAGATAGTTATCTCTATCTCAACTGCCAAGAGGCCTTCTTTCCTCTTACACTGGTCCTCCTCAGCACAGACCCTTCACAGGTGTCAGGCTGGGGGACGATCAGGTCTTTCCCTTCCCACGAGGCCATATTTCAGACTATCACATGGGGAGAAATCTTGGACAATACCTAGCTTTCCTAGGTAGAGGTCCCTGCCACCTTCCGCAGTGTGTGTGTCCCTGGGTACTTGAGATTAAGAGAATGGTGATGACTTTTAACCAGCAAGCTGCCTTCAGGCACTTGTTTAACAAAGCACACCCTGCACAGCCCCAAATCCCTTAAACCTTGAGTCACCACAGCACATGTCTCTTCAAGGACAGGGTTGGGGGAAGGGTTACAGATTAACAGCATTTCAAATACAGAACAAAATGGAGTCTCTTATGTCTACTTCTTTCTGTATAGACACAGTAACAGTCTGATCTCTCTTTCTTTTCCCCACAGTAAATAATTGACAAAGAACGTACAATAGAAAATTTTGTAAGTCCAAAATTATCTAATATTTTTTCATTGGTCACAAATGTCTGGCTCTCTGAACGTATTTTCAAAACAAATTCAATGTATATACATATCCAAATCACTACCACCAGATGTATGCAGTACAGTTGCATTCAAAATATTATAATCCCATCAGTTATAAAATATCTGCATATATTTATATATTTTTATGGAAATAATTGATGAATAATTATTAAATGAATGAATCTATATTGAATGAATATGTAGAATGCTGAAAAATAAAAAAGAACTCAAATTTTATTTTGGCTTATAGCAAATCAATTACCAAATCACTGTAAGGTACAGTGGTAGGAAAAATAAAATAATTTATATCCTAGAAAAAGCACATAAAATGTGGCATGTTGGTACAAGTTGTAAATTTTACAAATTGTATTATTTATAAAATTATTTACAATTTTACAATTGTAAATTGTAAACTTTTATTACCTTTTATTGTTTTAAAATCTTAATACACCCCTCCACCATAACAAATAAACAAATAACATGCTTCCAACAACATAACTGAAATTGCTCATAAACAAAATTTATAGGTAATTGAGGTTTCAGAAAATGTGTTTGACTACCTCTCTTAAGAAAACCACCATTTTCAAAGAAAATAACATCTTTTTGGATATATGTTATCTATATGTACTACATATTATAATTACATATCATGTACCATGTATTTGGATTACATATGTATATATTTTAATCAGCCCTACATTTCAATGTACTAAATCTTTAATAATTCAAACTAAAATTATGTAAAATGAATATTTATTGCATTCTTAAATAGCTATAAATCATTTACATTTCTACCTGTACTATATACATTACAAAATACTTAAATAAACATAATCCAAATTATTATATCACAGCAGACTATGAAATTTTATCCCAGAATACTACAAACCCGAATTAAAAGATGTTGACAGACTATATATTCTATTAGCAAAGGAAATTGACAATTAGGGTAATTGCTTGATTGAAAGAAAACAAATAACTATGATCTGAGATAATGTACTGAGCATAATTTATTTTAATCTTAATTAAAAGACAAGTATTTTCATAGAACACAACGATGTATTTTCAATGCTGTAAATGCAATTTAAACATAAAAGAGGCCATATAATAGTGGATTGGATTTTATTTAAGATTTTACATTTTTAAGTGTAATTTTAGCTTCACAGCAGAATTGAGAGGAAAGTACAGAGAAAACCCATATGGTCCTTCGCCACATATGCAAAGCCTCCTTATTATCAGTATCCCCCACCAGAGTGGTGTATTTGTTACAATTTATGAACTTACAGTAAAACATCATTATCACCCAAAGTCTATAGTATTTATTAGTGCTCACTCTTGGTGGTCTACTTTCCATGAATTTGGACATGTTCTTAATAATGTTTATCCACCATTATATAATTATATAGAGTATTTTGATTTCCCTAAAGATTCTCCATGCTTTACCCATTTATCCTTCCTTTCCTCCAACCCCTGGAAACCACTGATCCTTTAGGCGTATCTATAGTTTTGCCTTTTCCATAAAGTCATATAGTTGGACTCATATACTATGTAGCCTTTTTAGATGAACTTCCTTCATGATATGCCTATAGCTACATGCATTTAAGTTTCCTCTGTGTCTTTTCATGACTTGATAGCTCATTTATTTTTAGCACTGAATAATATTCCATTGTTTAGATGTACCACAGTTTATTTATCCATTCACCTATTGAAGGACATCTTGGTTGCTTCCAAGTTCAGTAATTGTAAATAAAATCGCCATAAACAGCTGTGTGCAGGTTTTGTGTGGAAATTCCCCCAGTATCTAAAGTACATGAAGGAATCTATAGATACTCCAGACCCATGTTTATACTATGCACAATTTCTTTCTTTCCCCTTTTCACAATTTCACAGATAGAAGACTCATTCTTACTACAGATCTTTGTGATTTCAACGTGAAATTATTTTTCCTTACTGTGTACAATGCCTTCACTTTTTTACTTAAAACACTTTACAACATGTTTTCACACATCTCAGTTGTCAGCATCACTACTCTTAAGTTTTGGGGAGTTTATTAAGTAAAATAAAGTTTTCTTGAACACCAGCACTGCAATGCCAAAGCAGTTGACCTAATAACCCAAATGGCTATTAGCAGGCAGGTAGCAAATATAATGTGGGTACACTGGACAAAGGAATAGTTCAGGTCCCAGGCCGAATAAAGTGGGATAGCATCACACTACTCAGAATGACTCACAATTTACAGCTTACAAATTATTTCAAAAAGTTGCCATTTAATATTTTCAGATTGAGACTTAGCTGAACTGAACCACAGAAAGTAACACTGCAGATAAGGGGGAACTGCTTTATCTTCTTTTAATTTGCATTTCTCTGATGACATGTGATGTGGAGAGTCTTTCATATACTTGGTGCCATCTGTATATCTTATTTGGTTAAGTGTCTGTTTAGATTTTTGGCTCATTTATTAATCAGGTTGTTTTCTTATTGTTGGGTTTTAAATGTTCTTTGTATGTTTTGGAGAATAGTCTTTTACATGTGTTTGCAAATATTTTCTCCCAGTCTGTGGCTTATGTTTTATTATCTTGACAATGTCTTATGCAGTACAAAATCTTTTTAACAAAGTCCAGCTTATCTATTTTTTAGTTTATGGAGTACACTTTTGTGTTGGAGGTAAAAAGTCATGAGCAAATCATAGGTCATCTAGATTTTCTCCTATGTTATTTTCCACTGGGTTGTGGTTTTAAAATTTACATTTACATCTGTGATTTATTCTGAGTTAATCTTTGTGAAAGTGTAAAACTTGTGTCTAGATTCAGGCTTTTGTGTGTGTGTGTGTGTGTGTGTGTGTGGATGTCTAATTGTTCCAGCACCATTTGTTGAAAATACTATCTTTGTTCCATTGTTATGCCTTAGCATAATCATGATAAATTGAGTATATTTATGCAGCTGTACTTTAGGTCTCTTTATTCTATTATATTGATCTATTTGTCTATTCTTTTACCAATACCCCACTATTTTGGTTACTCTAGCATTTTTGTAAATCTCGAATTTAGGTAGCGTCAATCCTCCAACTTTATTCTACTTCTTTAATATTTTTTGGCTATTCTTGGTCTCTTATCTTTCCATATAAATTGTAGAATGAATTTGTTGTTATCAATTAAGTGAATTGCTGGTATTTTTATTGGGATTGCATTATATTTATGGATAAGTTAGGAAGAGCTTATATCTTGACAATATTAAGTCTTCCTATTCAAGAATTATCTAGTTATTTGATTTCTTTCTTTAGAGTTTGTATTTATTTTTTCAGATTTATCCCTAAGTATTTAATTTTTGTGGTGCTAATGTAAATGACATTATATTTTAAATTTCAAATTCTACTTATTCATTTCTGGCATATAAGAAAGTGATTTGCTTTTGTATATTAACATTATATAATGAAACTTTGCTATAATTGTTTAGGCTTGTTTTATTTTTCAAACTTTTTTTTCTAAAAATATAAAGTAGTGTTTCTTCCTTTTATAAACTGTACTATAAAAAGACACTTCCAGCTACCCAATAGACTTTTAGTTTCAAGCTAATATATTTCCAGACTTTAAATAAATCATTTTTCTTAAAACAAGGGTAAACGTTCCTTGTCTTGATATAAAGGGCTTCAAATTAAAGATGATATAAAATGATCAATAAATAAAAGATTTCATATTTTAGGGATTTAAGGGAATGAATAAGGAAAGTATATAAACATGTAACTGTAAATGTTCTTCTCAACATTGGTTACAACAATAAAAAATGTAATGCAACTCAATTGTCAACACTAGAAGACTGATAAAACAAATTATTTCAATACCCAAAAGGGGTTAAAATATGCTAATACATATTTACAAAGGTAAATAGATTCGCATTTTATTTAAAGTATACTTCATCAGTTTGAAGAGTGTTGAAAAGCAATGTTTAAAATACAATGATTCTAAACCCAGGAAAAATAGCTTAACCCAGATGTTTTCCTTAACCCAGGAAAAACACCAAAGTTGGCACAAGCATGAAGCAAGGCTTGGGCAAATGACTCTATTACATATATCTAGCAATAATATTAGCTACTTTCAGAGATAACTCCCCAAAAATTCAAAACATTAATGATTAACTGTTAAGCAAATATGCCATATTTTGCTTGTACACAGGAGCGAGAAATTGCAACATATGTTTCTAATTTATTTAATCTTTGTTTATTAAAAGCATACCTCTACCTTTTCTGAAGGTTATTTTCATAAATAGATTTTGTGGAAGCACCCTATAAGAGATTGTCACCCAATGATTCATCATACAATTCCAGTAGAAAAACTAATTCATTTAATCTGTGTTTTCTCCTGTCTGACCATGAACCAGAGATAATTACTATTTCTTGCAAATGAGGTTCAGTTCTAAAAGAGGAATAGTCTTCCCAAAGGCAGAGAAACTTTGAGAGTGCAACATTCACCATTCTGGCTGTGAACGTCACCCTCTATAAGCAAATCTGACAAATAAACCTGGTCTCCAAGCTATCTACTTTCCTGACCATCTGTTTGTATGGCATGCTGCCCTTACTGAAAGGGCACTGCCAATTTTGTTTTGAAAAATAAAATACAGTCAAGTTAAGGTGACTAAAATTGCCTCTGCAGAAGCAGGACCTATATTGCATAGATATGCATACTTGGTTTTGTTATTTTTGCTCTTGCATCTCCTTTACTAGAGGAGAGGAGAGGGTATACTAAATGAATACTCAGATAACATGGGGAGAAAAATAGACTCGGAACAAAATAAAGTATTACTTTCTCAATAAAATCAGCAATGTGTGAAATTACATGTATCAGTATATCCATGTGATGGTCATTCTCAACATCATCACCCACATTTACCAACTCACACTCTTTAATTAAAAAAACAAAAAAACAAAACACCTTAAAGAAAAAATAAATAAGAGTGAGATTAAGAGAGCCCACGCCTTGCTTCACAAAACACTTTGCAATTAGAGATTAGGCAATTGAAGAACACATTGGTAGTGTGCCTATGAGATAATGGAGTCAACCAGCAGGTACTTCATTCAAATGAAATCCCTTGAAAGACATCACCATATAATCTAATATTCACAGAGAAATAAAAGTGATCTTGACCATATGCCTTTTATACTATTATTTTGATTTCACAATTTTTTTCCAAGAAGTTCAAGTACCTGGTTAAAAAGCAATAAGAGTACAAACCTTAGTAGATCATTAAATTTAATTGAGTTTGGTTTGTTTCTTTCCTCTTTCAGTATGTCGGTCTTATTCTAAAAATACAGTCCCATTAAAATCAAACACATGCTTTCCACAAGGCTTTCTGTTTCTACTTATACTATGCTTACAGAATATTGGCATTATACACTTTCATTATTGAGAAACAGGACAAATAACTTCTCACTAGTCTTTCTTCTCAGAGGTGGGGAAGGTTGTAGACCAATCTTTACATATCTGTCATTCATATGCTACCTACAATAAAGTGCATATGACTTTTTCTCAAAAATCTCAAGAATTTATATTGTACAAGAACACATGGACACAGGAAGGGGAAAAACACACACCCAGTCCTGTCAGTGGTGGGAGGGGTGAGGAGAGGGAGAGCATCAGGACAAATAGCTAATGCACGCGGGGCTTAAAACCTAGGTGATGAGTTGATAGGTGCAGCAAACTACCATGGCACACGTATACCTATGTAACAAACCTGCAAGTTCTGAACCTGTTTCCTGGAACTTAAAGTAAAAAAATAAAAAATAATAATAATTTTTAAAAGGCCATCCTAAAACAAACAAACAAATAATCTATATCGTAAATAGGAAAAAAATTCTTGCTAAATGTTGCTTTCTTCATAATGTATACTTTTTTATATAGGCTCCCTATTTCCCTCAAGGTATATATCTTGTATTATATCTCAGTTAGAGATACTCTGAGATATAATTTTATCATTTACTATTTTTACTTAATACAACTATACAACATATAATCAAATATGTAATATACATAATTGAAGACACACATGGAGATTATATAATAAATAACTATATTTCTAAATCTTAACATCTTTTTATCAACATTGTATCTGAAACTGGCAAATGCCAAAATAACAATATTTCAATCTGTACCACTTAACCCATCCATTTATCCATCCATCTATCCATGAGTCCATCCATCCGCCTCTTCACATTTCTTTAAGCCCTACTGCCATGGACTGTGAAGAACATCCTGATAGTAAGCAGCCCTTGTTAAATGCTGATGAGAATGATGCAGTGATAGGCTGCTGACCTGAGAGAGTTTAGGAAGATTAAAAAAAGTAACTAGGCCGGATGTGGTGGCTCATGCCTATAATCTCAATACTTTGGGAGGCAAACATGGGCAGATTACCTGAGATCAGGAGTCTGAGATCAGCCTGGCCAACATGGTGAAATCTCTACTAAAAATACAAAAAATTAGCTGGGCGTGGTGGTGCACACCTGTAATCCCAGCTATGCAGGAGGCTGAGGCAAGAGAGTCGCTTGAACTCAGGAGGCAGAAGTTGCAGTGAGCCGAGATTGTGCCACTGCACTCCAGCCCTCCAGCCCTCCAGCCTGGGTGACAGAGTGAGACTCCATCTCAAAAAAAAAAAAAGTATATAAATCCCTGAGAAGGTTAATATGGATGTTTTCCACAATTAAGAACCAATTTATTCATTGTAAAAAGAGGAAAAGAAGTAAAGATGGCACAAACAATTGTTGGATTACAAATTTGACTATGGAAAGTTAGGGAAACAGTTCTCTAACACCTTCTTTTTGCTCAAAGAAGAAAGATTGAAGGCCATCAACTAAAATTTATGTAGGACAAGAGATGAGTGAAAAAATTGGAATCAAGGTGTGAAAAAGTATTGTGAAATAAGGCAGAGTGAATTTACTACAGAAAAACAAAAGGGATCTCAGGGCAGTATTGAGATCATTTGAGTTATTATCAGAATAAAGTCAGGACCACCCACCTTTCGGGTTATGTGTTTTTCTGTAGCAACAATTAGCTACTTGGACAGCTGGTTAAACCAAGCTTAGGTTTTGTCAAGTAAATGCAACAGAGTTGAGAGCATTTGTAGAAGAGTTACAATAATTATCAACAAGGAATCCAGACTAGATTAGAAGGGAATACAATAAAGGCAACAAAGGAGTTAGTCTGGTGAACCTTGTGTAACATTTGCAGTGCCCATAAAACATAGTAGATATTGAATAATAATGTAAAATTCATCCTTTTATGGTTGTTTCTGCATTAAGTTCAGTATTGTTTTTTGTCTGTACTAACGAGCAACATAGGCATACTTAAAGGCAAAGATTCAATTGCCCATCCACATTCCAGGAGTTTTGAGAAGCTATGGGTAGCTATATGAACCCATGTATGTATGTGAGCATGTACTACACAGCATGTACACATGTGTGTAGTATTTAATCAATATGTCTCAGCACACATGCTAGACTAACATTCAAAAAAACCCACAGCTGTTCATAATTCAATATTCATTAAATTATGTATTTTCTTTTTTGCCATTTAGGTAATTTTATTATTTTAATTAGCACATAATTTTACACATTCATAAGCTACAGTGTAATATTTTGATACAAGTATGCATTGTGTACTGATCAAATAAAAGTATTCAACATATCCATCACATCAAACATTTATCATTTCTTTGTGGTGGAAACATACAAAATCCTCTCTTTAGCTATTTTGAGATATACAATATCTTATCAATTACTATAGTTACCCTACTGTGCATTAGGACATCAGAACTTACTTTTCTTTTTTAATTAAAACTCATACCTGTTAATCATCCTCTCCCCATTCTCCTCTCAAACTTCCCTCCCGTTCTCTGGTAATCACTGTTTTATTAACAACTGCTGTGAGATTAACATTTTAGATTCCACGTATAAGCGAGAACATGTGGTATTTGGCTTTCTGTGTCTTGCTTATTTTTCTTAATATACTTAATACAATGTCCTCCAGGTTCTTTCCTGCTGTTGGCAATGACAGGATGTATTTGTTTTTATGGATGAATAGTATTCCATTGTGTATATATACTATATTTTCTATAATCATTTCTTTGTTGTTAAAATAAAACTCCATCTGTTTTTGAAGACTAATTACTTAGGCTGTTATCTTGGCTATTATTAATAGTGTTGCCAAAAACATAGAAGTGCAGATATGTCTTTGACATATGGATTTTGTTTCCTTTGGCCATATAACCAGTAATGGGGTTGCTGCATCATGTGGTAGTTCTAATTTTAATATATGAGAAACCTTTATTTCTTATAAGGTCAGTCAAGTGGTCATGGATTCCTTAAGCTTTTGCTGGTTTGAAAGGACTTTATTTCTCCTCCATGTCTGAAACACTACTATGCTGGATACAGTATTCTCAGTGAACAGGTCATTTGTTGTTTTTTACTTGTTTGTTTTCCTTTCAGCACTTTGAATGTATGTTTCTATTCTCTCCTAGCCTACAAAGTTTCTGCTGAGAAATCAGCTACTAGTCCAATGAGGATTCTCTTATTGGCTTTAGCATTTTATTTTGTTTCTTTAGCATTCTGTCTTTGACTTCTGGCAATTTGATTATAATTTGCCTCTGAGAAGAACTTTTGGGACTGAATATATTTGGAGATCTTTGAGCTACTGGGATCTAGATGTCTACATCTCTCTCCAGACTTGTGTAGTTTTTCACTATTATATTTTAAATATATTCTCTGTACCTTTCTCCATCTCTTTTGCTTTTCAAATATTAATATTACAAACGTTTGTTTGCTTATTGACACCCAATAAGCAAATAAACTTTATTTCTTTGTTATTTGTTATTTCTTTATTCTTTGTTATTCTTTTTCCTCCCTCTGTCTAAGTCATTTCAAAAGACTAGCCCTGAAATTCAAAAATTATTTCCTCTGCTTAATCTAGTCTGCTGTTGAAGCTTTCAAAGCATTTTTATTTCACTTATTGAATTCTTCAGTTCCAAGATTTCTATTTGCCTTTCTTATAAAATAGTATCTCTTTGCTGAATTTCTGATTCAGGTCATAAATTGTTTCTCTGATTTTGTTATTTACTTGTACTCTATTCTATCTGGCTGATGTTTCCGAAGATCATTATTTAGAATTCTTTGTGGGCATTTTATAAGTTTCCTTTCTTCATGACCTATTGAATAATTACAGTATTGTGTTTCTTTGGAACTATTATTTATTTTGTTGTTGTTGTTTTGTTTTTTTGACATCTGCAAAAAGTGGTCAAACAGTCATCTCTTCCAATTTTATGAAAAAAACTTTTGGTAACAAAACGTTTTCCTGATGTTGGGTTCTAGAGTGCCAGTTGGGTAGGATGTATTGAGTTTGGTTCGATGTGGATGCATTATTGAAGTTTCTGTGTAGTTTCTTTAGCTATAGTCCACATCAGTGATGGCTATGTATGCCTCAGTGGTGTAAGCTTTAGGAGCATCTGGTGGCAGTGTTGCAGCTTCATTGGGGGCAGTATACTGGGCTGGTTCTCAGGCCAGAGCTGTATACACCTTATTATGCACCCATAACCCTGGCCTGAAAAACAGGCTAGTGGTCCTATCACCAGCAAGCCAGTCCTCAAGTGCCAGCGGTTAACACTATATTTATCATTGCCATTTCTTACAAATATTTGTTCCTCCTTCCCACTCCATCCCGCCAAAGAAATTTTCATGCCAAATTCCTACACCTCAGTGTGACTATATTTGAAGAATGGGCCTTTAAGATATTAATAGTAATTTAGGTTACATGAGGTTGCAGAGGTAGGGCCCTGATCCTGTAGAATTAGTTTCCAGCTTGAGCATGTGTTTGAGGACTGGTTTGCTGGGGGTGGGGCCACTGGGCTGTTTTTCAGGCCAGGGTTATGGGTGCATAACAATTCAACAGGTCCAAGTTTGGCTTTCCTGCTGTGTAGAACCATCTGTTCCTTAGGGTACAGAGCACTGCATGGTCTCAGGCACAAGCATCATAGCCATTCCACTGAACCCAAGTTCTGAGCAGCCAGAATCATGGCACTGCAACTACCTGTGTGAGCACGGTTGAATGACGATGGAACCTCAGGGATAAAGAGACACAGTAGATACTGGTGTCAGAATAGTGTGTAATCCAGAAGTGGCTTAAAATGTCACCATCTTTTAACATGTTGGGTCATGGAGTTTGTGCACAATGTGGGTTACTATTCTGGAGCAATGCAGTCATGTAAATTCCATGCAGCTCCCCAAACTGGGCTCAAGCCTCTAAACTGCAGTATTCTCTTGTGCCACAAACTGAAAGTGTTTGCAGTGGTAATGGGAGCTGATAGGGGCTTCCTTTTTACCTTTTCTCCACAAGAGAAAGTCCCTCGAGGCTCTAAGCAGATCCCAGTAGGGGAGATAAGGTGTGGCAAAGGCTAGATGCCTCACTCCTTTCTCTATGTTGCAATCCTGAGTTTCTGTGCTTCACAGGCTTTTTATTATTCCATTGCTGTGCTCAAATACCCTCCTTCAAAAACTCTAATCAAATTTTAGCTGTTTGTTTGTTGTTTTGGTCTTTTTGTTTTGTTTTGTTTTTTTGGAGGAAGAGGAGGTATGTGAGCACCAGGCATCTGTGGTCAGCCATCTTGCTGATTGTTTCTCTTTAGAATCTCTGTATTTTCTCTCAAAGTTTACAAATTGTTTTTAGTAAGCAACCCCCAATTTTTTTGCACATAAATTTGATGAATGATCTATTATGAAGCCCTGTGTAAATGTCCCTTATGAAACCGAACATTTATAAAACTATTCCCCATCATTCCACAAATACAACTGTGAAACTAATGATTCAAAAATTACTTTGCATGTGACAAAAATAAATTTAGTAAAATTTATCACTTTAACATGAACTTATTATTGCAAAAATCTTTCCATTTATTGTAATTATTTAATAATTTTACATATTATGATAAAAAATCTCCAAAATATATGAAGGTGAATACAAATGTAAAATGAGACAGGATGCTATTTTTCTCTTTTGAAAAGCAGCTTCCCTAAAGAGAAATATCGCAGCTCATCAGAATTTGCACATTAAGACTCCATATAACTCCTCACAGAAATTCATTTGATGTATTTATTTTATAATAATGGATTTCTCTCAACAACACATGTTTAGTCTATTACAGAAAAATACTGCTGATAAGTTATAGTTTAGCTTATATAAAGAAGTTTTCTATAGGAAGAAAAAACTTTCTAATATGAAAATAGTAAATATTTTAATAGATTATTTTTAGTTTGGAAATCATTTGGAAAGTAACCAAAAACCTAGATACGACTATAGTTACATTATTATACTGATACCCATACCTTATCTACTACCTTAAAGTTAACGTTGAATTATCTTCTACTAAAACTAACTTCTGGTGACCACAAAAAAATCAGCATAGTATATAATAAAATAAACCTACAGAACTTTAATCATGTAACACTTGATTTTCATAGAAACTCTTGAATTTATAATGACCAAAATATCTGTTTGTCTCCTTTTTTTAGACTTCAAACATTCCCTCTTTAATGAAATGAAAAATTTAATGTGTAAAGTAAATATAAACTCAAAGAATCCAATAATTTATTTGAATGTTATACCTTTCAGATAAGTAGCACTCCATAATGTACAAAAGATATATCAAGAGTAGTAAAGTTTACTGCTTGGAATAAATTTATCTTTCTGTGTTTGCAGTTTACATAGATTTAAACATTGAGGCAAGGAAACATATCAGAAATACTTTTAAAAATTGGGAATTAAATATAAAATCTGATAAAAAATAATTCAATTATATGCATAAGATATTATCGCAAATATGTTTCAAATGCTAAAATAAATTAATATGTTAGCAGTAGCTCTTATTAATTATGTATACAACCTGACAGTTTATTCTTTGTCTGTAATCAATATACGCTATAAGCTATAACTTTTAACAATAGAGTCTAGCTAGAGGAAATGTATTTGGAATCTGAGCAACACAACAGTATTTGTACCCAATAGCCTCTATATAGGTATAAGTATCAAGTAGAAACCTTCTCAGAGTTATCTCCATTTCCTCCCACTCTTTGCAGCAACTTCTTGTATCCCTATGTTCTAATCTTCTCTGAGACTTTATCTAGAAACAACAAGTTTGTGGTCAAAACATTAAGATATAATATTGAAGCCAACTTTATAGATGCAACAAGAACACATAAGTAGTTCAATCTAAACGTAAGTGTTTTATTGTGGTGAATTAACTCTGTTTTATTATTATACTTTAAGCTCTAGGGTACATGTGCACAACATGCAGGTTTGTTACATATGTATACATGTGCCATATTGGTGTGCTGTACCCATTAACTTGTCATTTACATTAGGTGTATCTCCTAATGCTGTCCCTCCCCCATCCCCCCACCCCACAACAGGCCCCGGTGTGTGATGTTCCTCTTCCTGTGTCCAAGTGTTCTCATTGTTCGATTTCCATCTATGAGTGAGAATATGCGGTGTTTGTTTTTTTGTCCTTGTGATAGTTTGCTGAGAATGATGGTTTACAGCTTCAGCCATATCCCTAAAAAGGACATGAACTCATCCTTTTCATGGCTGCATAGTATTCCATGGTGTATATGTGCCACATTTTCTTAATCCAGTCTGTCATTAATGGACATTTGGGTTGATTCCAAGTCTTTGCTATTGTGAATAGTGCTGCAACAAACATACATGTGCATGTGTCTTTATAGCAGCATGATTTATAATCCTTTGGGTATATACCCAGTAATGGGATGGCTGGGTCAAATGGTATTTCTAGTTCTAGATCCTTGAGGAATCGCCACACTGTTTTCCACAATGGTTGAACTAGTTTAAAGTCCCAACAGGGTAAAAGTGTTCCTATTTCTCCATATCCTCTCTAGCACCTGTTGTTTCCTGACTTTTTAATGATCGCCATTCTCACTGGTATCTCGTTGTGGTTTTGATTTGCATTTCTCTGATGGTTAGTGATGATGAGCATTTTTTCATGCGTCTGTTGGCTGCATAAATGTCTTCTTTTGAGAAGCATCTGTTCATATCCTTTGCCCACTTTTTGATGGGGTAGTTTGTTTTTTTCTTGTAAATTTGTTTGAGTTCTTTGTAGATTCTGGATATTAGCCCTTTGTCAGATGAGTAGACTGCAAAATGTTTCTCCCATTCTGTAGGTTGCCTGTTCACTCTGATGATAGTTTCTTTTGCTGTGCAGAAGCTCTTTAGTTTAATTAGGTCCCATTGGTCAATTTTGGCTTTTATTGCCATTGCTTTTGGTGTTTTAGACATAAAGTCCTTGCCCATGCCTATATCCTGAATGGTATTGCCTAGGTTTTCTTCTAGAGTTTTTATGATTTTAGGTCTAACATTTAAGTCTTTAATCCTCTTGAATTAATTTTTGTATAAGGTGTAAGGAAGAGATCCTGTTTCAGCTTTCTACATATGGCTAGTCAGTTTTCCCAGCACCGTTTATTAAACAGGGAATTCTTTCCCCATTTCCTTTATTTGTCAGGTTTATCAAAGATCAGATGGTTGTAGATATGTGGTATTATTTCTGAGGGCTCTGTTCTGTTCCATTGGTCTATATCTCTGTTTTGGTGCCAGTACCATGCTGTTTTCGTTACTGTTCCCTTTGAAAACTGGCACAAGACAGGGATGCCCTCTCTCACCACTCCTATTCAACATAGTGTTGGAAGTTCTGGCTAGGGCAATCAGGCAGGAGAAAGAAATAAAGGGTATTCAATTAGGAAAAGAAGAAGTCAAATTGTCCCTGTTTGCAGATGACATGATTGGATATTTAGAAAACCCCATTGTCTCAGCCCAAAATCTCCTCAAGCTGATAAGCAACTTCAGCAAAGTCTCAGGATACAAAATCAATGTGCAAAAATCACAAGTATTCTTATACACCAATAACAGACAGAGAGCCAAATCATGAATGAACTCCCATTCACAATTGCTTCAAAGAGAATAAAATACCTAGGAATCTAACTTACAAGGGATGTGAAGGACCTCTTCAAGGAGAACTACAAACCACTGCTCAGTCAAATAAAAGAGGACACAAACAAATGGAAGAACATTAAATGCACATGGGTAGGAAGAATCAACATTGTGAAAATGATCATACTGCCCAAGGTAATTTATAGATTCAATGCCACCCCCATCAAGCTACCAATCACTTTCTTCACAGAATTGGAAAACAACTAAAGTTCATATGGAACCAAAAAAGAGCCCGCATTGCCAAGTCAATCCTAAGCCAAAAGAACAAAGCTGGAGGCATCACGCTACCTGACTTCAAACTATACTGAATGAAGTCTTTAATGTGCCATTGGATTCAGTTTGCTTGTACTTTGTTGAGAATTTATATATATATATATATATATATATATATATAATATATATATTTATATATATATAAATTTATATATATATATGTTTATCAGGGATATTGTCTGGTAGTTTGTGTGTGTGTGTGTGTGTGTGTGTGTGCCTCGAGTTTGCCACATTTTAGTATCAGGATGAACTTGTTTTATAGAATAAGTTAGGGAGGAGTCACTCTTCATCAATTTTTAAGCATAGTTACCACAGGATTAGTACCAGTTCTTCTGGTAGAATTCAGCTGCAAATCCATCCAGTCCAGAGCTGATTTTACTGGTAGGTTGTTTATTACTGATTCAGATTTGTTACTAGTTATTGGTATGCTCTTGGTTTCCATTTCCTCCTGGTTTAATCTTTGGAGGTTGTGTGTTTCTAGCAATGTATCCATTTCCCCTAGATTTTCTAATTTGTGTGCATAGAGATACATAGTAATTTCTGAGGATTTTTTGTATTTCCATGTGATTGGTTGTGATGACACTTTTGTTACTTCTGATTGGGTTTATTTGAATCTTCTCTCTTCTTTTGTTATTTTACCTAGCAATGTATCAATCTTGTTTGTTCTTTCAAATAACCAATTTGTCATTTCATTGATCCTTTCTGTATGTTCATCTCAGCAATACTCACAGTAGCAAAGACATGAACTGACATTGGTGCCCAGAAATGGTACATTAGATAAAGAAAATGTAGTACATACACACTATAGAATACTACACAAGCATAATAAAGAATAAAATCATGGTTTTTTCTGGCAGCAACATGAACGCAGCTGGAGGTGGCTATCCTAAGTGAACTAATGCAGAATTAGGAAGTCAAATACTACATGTTTTCACTTTTATATGGGAGCTAAATGTTGGGTTCAAATCAACATAAAATTGGGAGTTATAGACACTGGGGACTCTAAAAGGAGGGAGAGAAGGATTGGGGCTTGAACTGAAAAACTTACTTTTGGATATTATGTTCACTATAGGTTAATGAGAGCCATAGAAGCCCCAACCTCAGCACCACACAATAAACCCTTGTAAAAAACTTGCACATGTACCCCTTGAATCTAAAACAAAAATGGAATTGTAGAACATAAATTTTAAAATGTGATTAAGACAAAAAATATAAGAGCTGCGAGAACTACTTGTGGAGACAGAAGACAATCAGGTCCGTTTTGTGGGAAAGAGAAGCCTAACACGGAAGAGACTGGATTTCTAGGTAGATGGCAACCTAGAATTAACCTTTTTTATGTTCCTTTAACTCTTTATTTTATTACCTTGGAGGGATCACTTTCTATCATATTTGATATGGGGAAGGAAAACAGTAGTACTTGTCTCTCGATCACTGTCAGCTATGAAATAGTATCAAAACAGTACCAGAGCTAGGGTCTGTTGGCAATGAGATAATGAACTGAAAAACAATTGGCTAAACATACTCTCTTCCATCCCTGCATTCCACACTGTTCTATAACCGGTTTTGATGATTTCAATGATGGGGAATCATTCTTAGAATATGTGTAATTTCTACATATGTAGCTAGAGAAAAAGTCTCTGAGGATAAAGAGGGGAAAAGTCTATCTCCTTATCCACAGCAAGTTCTTTTTTTGTCTTTACCCAAGATCTCTCTCTCTTGTTGACTGAATATTCACAAACTAGACCCTGGGATTTCACCCCTCCCACTAATTCACATTATCTCACAAAGAAGCCGCCATGTTTAAGTAATCATGCATTTCCAGGGATAAACAACACAACATTTGGGGACCACAACTACCATGAAAGAGACAACTCACTGACTAAGTCATGTTGATGTTCCCTTCAGCTTGACTGAACATTAGACTTCTCCCTGACTCTAGGCCCGTGACTTTCCTTTTCTTAGAGCAATTACTTTAAGAAACTTTCATTGGAAATCCTTCCCTGTCCCTTTGAGATACAATATTTTTAAAAGCCTCCTGCCAGTTTTACACTCCAAGAACTTTTATCTTAAGGACATAGAAGCTATTTGTTTGAAATGTGATCAACAGGAAGATAAGGTCCCAACTTCCCAGTTTCTGTGGGAGAGTGGGAGCCTCTCCCACAGAAACTGCGAAATTAAGGTACTTAAGCAGGTACCTTGTTCCAAGTTCTAAACTACTTCCTGTCATAGAGATATATTAAAGTATATTTTCCTTTGTATCAATCCAATTAACAAACAAAAGTAGCTTAAGATATCCCTCTCATTCCAGCTATTAATAAATCCTACTACTCTTGTTTCAAAAGAGTTGAGTTCAGACTAATATTCTGGTCTCTCTCTCACCTATTATAATAGGCTTGAATAGAGTCTCCGTTGCCTACTTAACATTGTCTGGTACAATTTTTGCTTTGATGCAATGGGTAAAAAAATAAGCAAAATTGAGGCCTAGAATGACTTACAATTTAAATAAACATAAAAGTAAATTTAATGGTATAAAAATGTTATGAGATGCATGAAGCAAAAACAGTGTCATAAAAGTAACCAATTGGAATCATTGGGTATGAATAATTGAAATAAATTATTCAATAGAGCGATTAAATAGCAAAATAGATACTGCTTTAGGGCAAATGAAAGAGCAAAAAATGAAGATCAAGAAATTCAACCAGAACAATATCAGGAAGAAGTAGAGTGGAAAACATAAAATAAAACTTGAGATATAAAATGCAAGCCTCAGAGGTAGGAAAATAGAGAATTATAACACAATATAATTAGGAATCCATAGAAAAATAACAGCTTAAAATGTCATAGGCTTAAAAATTAACAAAACAAATTATAACAATACAAATATAAATGTGGACCCATGAGAAAAATGTGTGAAATAAATATATACAAAATAAGTTATATCAAAAATTTATGCAACTTGTTAATGCAGTAGTGGGAAGAGAACTAGAGCTTTAAATATATTATTAATTTAAAAAAACATAAATAAATCTTGAATACATTATTTATCACAAAGTACATAGAAAGAGTTATACATTTAACCCAACAACCAGAATAATGGCATAAAGGAACATCAAAGAAATGTGAAAAGATAACAATATATGAGATGGCATATAAATCAAAGTAAAAACAAAACAAATCTAGAAAACAAATGATAATATAAAAGACTATATAATTTTTAAAATCTCTAGCAAGATTCATAATACCTATAGAATGAAAATGCAAATAAACTATAGAATGAAAATATTAAATAGCTAAAGACAAACATATTTTCAACAATAAAGTAACTAAATTTCTTGAAAAATATAAGATGCCAAAAATACATAACAATGAACTAAAATTGATGAAAAATAGATACTGATAAAAATGGTTATGGTATTCATAATCTACCTTACCAAAATAAACGTAATGTCTGAATGATATTTTTAGATGATTTCTAGCAGTGTTTCAAATATTTAGCACAATTTATATGAGTTGACACAGGTAATAAAAGAAATAAGTAAAAGAAAATAAGAGGGAGATATGTCCACTTTAGAGTATGTGGCCACTATACCTTTATTTAAAACAAAATATAGAAAAACTATAGGCCAAATGAATATGTAAATATACATGATAAAACAGATAAATAGAACTCTTGCTAATTCTGTGCAACAAGGCATCAGAAATTATAGATTATGATCAAGTAGGGCATCACTACCATCCCTTGCCTGCAAAATTGTGAAATTCTCCTAGTTGGTCTTCTTACTTCCACCCTCCACCTCCATATAGTCTCTTCTCTATCTGGTAGAGCTCTTTGTCAAGCAGGCCTAAGTTCATGCCATTCCTCTCCTTAAAACCCTTTATTATCTTCACATCTTATTCATAGTAAGAGCCAAAATCCTTTCTAGACTTATAAGGTACTGCACCATATACCTTTTCCCCCCATTACATGCCTATTTTCACCTCCTCCCACCACTACTCAGCTTGTTGGTCACTCTGTGTCAGTCTCACTTGTCGCTCTGCCCAAACTCCCAGAGCCTGTTCCAGCCTTGTCATCTGTTCCTTCTGCCTGAAATGCTGTTCTTCCAGTTATTCTATTGGTGTATTGTTCTATTTATGTAAATTTCTTCTTAAATATCACAACAGAATCATCTTCTGTAACAAATATTGTAGAGAAGTTTAGGTCCCTACATGCCTTGGCATTGCCTATTATCTTTTTTTCTCCCAAAGCACCAGTCAAAATATACCTCTATGAGATCAGGTACTTTGTTTTGTCCACTGACGTATGTCAGTATCAGTAGAGAAAACAGGCAAAAAGTAAAAATGGAGAATACGTTAAAATCCAAATGGGTAAGAAGTACATGAAAGGAGGTTAGGAACACAGACCTTAGAACCAAAGAGTTCGGTTTGAATCTCATTTCTACCATTGATTAGCAGTGTGATGTAGAACAGATTGCTTAACTTCTCCGTGCCTCAGCTTCCAGTTATAGGTAATTGAGATAATAGTACTTAGCTCATAGGTGAGTTATTAGGGGCTGTAATGAATGTTAACTTAAAACAAATTAAGGGCTTAGAAGGATACCTGAAATATAGTAATTGCTCTCTAAGTGTTTATTAAATAAACACAAAATATTCTTGAAATCACAAGGAGTCAGAGAATTTCTAATTTATATCAAAACTATCATCAGAAAAGAAAGCCAGATCACATGAATTGTTGATCCAGATGTAAGAAAATGAAAACTAGAACGTAAGTAGTACAAACAGTTTGGAAATACCTGTGGCAACACTTAGGGAAGTTGAATATGCCTGTACTCCATGACCTAGAAATGTTACTGTTAGGTTTAAACACCACCCAACACTCATATACATATTTGGCAGTGGTCCTTGTATACGTATATATACATATACATATATATGTATATATAAATATACAAAAACATATTTTATATATTATATATACAGATGTTTACTGTAGCACTGCTTGAAATAACAGTAATTTTGAAGCAAGAGTGGGATATGTATCAATAGCTACAACAATACATAAAATGCAGTGATGTATCGACGTATATTGTAGAACATTAAGTAGAAATCAGAAATGTAAAAACAATACTGGAGAAACAATTTTAAGAGCAGATTCCTAGAGATGCCCTAATATTAATCACATTTGAGTAAACGAATATGATATGAGAAAGAATGGGATTTGCAACGGGTAAAAAAAAAAAAAAATTAAGAAAACAGATTTTTCATTGACAAAGAAGAAATTAGATTTTATATTCTAATGAGAGAAACAGTTTGAAAAAATTAACACTGTGGCCCCCCTTAAAACATGCTATGCAGGCTTTTCCTACAGCCTTCCATGTAAGGTCAGTCTGGAACATTGTGTATCTCTAGATAATTAAAACATTTACTAAAGATGAACATGATCCTTTTGGCAAGAGGAGCAAAAAGAGAAGACACTCACAATTGTAACATTTGGAGATTTTATATTGATTCTCTTATTCATTGCTGTTTAGTAATTTCTAATTTAAACCCTAATGCTTAAAGCTCAGAATTAATGAGCACTCACAGGACAAAAACAAAAACAAAAACAAAAAGCAAAACGAGCCCTCAGATAGTTATTGGATAAAGACAAATGGTATTCAAGAGCAATCAGAAATTTTTATTGAAATCACATTGCTACTATGTAAGAAATTAAACTTTTATATAGAATTTGAAATGCTTCAATTTAACAAACATTTATTGAGATTCTCCGAAGTTCCAAGCATCATGCTATCCTGGGAAAAATAAGGCCTGGCTTTTGATTTTGGAGACTCCAGTTTTTAGTCACTGTTAAACAGTTAAATACTCTCTAAAGTAACTTTCAGGACACAATTTAATACTTTTTTTTCTTTTAAATGTATCATTCCTTAGTGATTAAGTTTTACAGTACTCAAATTTGAAATTACTGAAAATAATTTCGCCGGGCGCGGTGGCTCAAGCCTGTAATCCCAGCACTTTGGGAGGCCGAGACGGGCGGATCACAAGGTCAGGAGATCGAGATCATCCTGGCTAACCCGGTGAAACCCCGTCTCTACTAAAAAATACAAAAAACTAGCCGGGCGAGGTGGCGGGCGCCTGTAGTCCCAGCTACTCTGGAGGCTGAGGCAGGAGAATGGCGTGAACCCGGGAGGTGGAGCTTGCAGTGAGCTGAGATCTGGCCACTGCACTCCAGCCTGGGCGACAGAGCGAGACTCCGTCTCAAAAAAAAAAAAAAAAAAGAAAATAATTTCATATATATTGTGATTGCATCAACATTTGATAGTTAACTAACGTCCTTATTTAAAACATACTTTGGTTAGGGTTTATAGTATAGTGTATTATCTCACAAATTTTTCTTTTTATTCCACTGAAACAGGTACAAAACAATAGCTTTTTTAGACTAAGTGGGGTAAATGCTAGGCTAAATAAAAGTGTGAATTATGAATTATTTACAAAGAAAGTTATTGCTGTCCTTTCAGCCATATATAGTCACTTGAACTTAGCTCTCCAAGAATTCTCACTACTGGAAAAGGAATAAGATGTAAAAGCAAAGAAGGAATACCAGTCCATCAAGTAGGGAAATAAGAGTTTGGTCTGTTCTCTGCTAATGAATGGCTGGCAGTGCTCATATTGACTTATCTTCCTGGTAACATATATTTATTCAGCAAATTTTTCTGTAGACGTTTCTACGTGATAGGGGCTTTGGATAAATCAAGAAGGAAACAAACTTCTTTCACTCCTGGAGATTCTTGTAGTGGGGAAAACAGTTAATTAACAAGTACAAATAGAAATAATAAAAGATCTTTGAGTGTTAATTACTATAGAGAAAAATAAAAGGTACAGATATATAAAATGACAGGCATGCTTTTTTAGAAATTGTGTCTGGGAACAATTTCTGGAAATTAGGTGGCAGAAATTGTGTTCTGAGGGGTCCAGTTTAAATCTTCTGCATGTGTTCTCTGAAGAAGTGGTATTTGAGTGAAGTCCTGAACGAAATAAAGAGGTATGAAATACAAGTATGTAGGAAAATACTATTCCTCCCATAGGAAATGGCATCTTTTGTTTTGTTTTTGTTTTGTTTTCACTTTTATCTTAAGTTATCCTCTCCCGCTTCCCAACCTCCACCCTTTGAAAGTCCCCAGAGTGTGTTGTTCCCTTGTATGAGTCCATGTGTTCTCATCATTTAGCTCCCTCTTGCTAGTGAGAAAATGTGCTATTTTTGTTCCTGTGTCAGTTTGCTAAGGATAATGGCCTCCAGCTTCATCCATGTCCCTGAAAAGTACATGATCTCATTATTTTGTATGGCTACAGAGTATTCCATGGTACATACATACCCACATTTTCTTTATCCAGTCAATCATTGATGAACATTTATATTGATTCCATGTCTTTGCTATTGTGAATAGTGCTGCAATGAACATACATATGTGTGTGTCCTTATAATACAGTGATTTATGTTCCTTGGGGTATATACCCAGTAATGGGATTGCTACGTCAAATGGTATTTCTGTCCCTAGGTATTTGAGGAGTTACCACACTGTATTCGGATGTGTTTACAGTATGGTATAAACTGTATATGGATGAACTAATTTACACTTCCACCAACAGTGTATAACCTTACCTTTACTTGCACAACATTTCCACTATCTTTTATTTTTTGACTTTTTAATAGCAATTCTAATTGGTATGAAATGGTATCTCCTTGTGGTTTTGACTTGCATTTCTCTAATAAGTGATGTTTCGCTTTTTTTTAATATGCTTATTTGGCCACATGTGTATCTCCTATTGAGAAGTGTCTGTTCATGTCTTTTGCCCACTTTTTTATGGAGTTGATTTTTCTTGTAAATTTAATTTACTTCTAGATGCTGTGTATTATTAGGCTTTTGTCAGATGCTTAGTTTCCAAAAACTTTCTCCCATTTGGTAGGTTGTCTGTTCACACTGTTGAGTTTCTTTTGGTGTGCAGAAGCTCTTCAATTATATCCCACTTGCCAATTTTTGTTGTTGCAATTGCTTTTGGTGTCTTCATGAAATCTTTGCTCATGTCTATTTCCTGAATGGTATTGCCTAGGTTGTCTTCCAGGATTTTTACACTTTTGGATTTTACATTTAAGTCGTTAATCTATCTTCAGTTAATTTTTGTATATGGTATAAGGAAGGCGTCCAGTTTAAATCTTCGGCATATGGCTAGAGAGTTATCCCAGCACCATTTATTGAATAAGAAATCATTTTCTTATTGCTTGTTTTTGTCAGGTTTGTGAAAAATTAGATAGTTGTGAGTGTACAGTTTTTGAAACAGCATTTCAGGAAAGATAATAACAAGGTACAAGGCCTTGAGGTAGAAATGACCTCTGTGATTTGAGAAAATGGCAGGAAGCCAAGTGGCTTGAGTTCAACAGTCAATTGGATGAGTGGTGAGGAAATGAAGTGAGACAAATAGCCAGAAGGCAGATCCTGGAGACCAAAGGTCCCCAAATCCCAGGCCATGGACTGTTACCCGTCTGTGGCATGTTGGAAACCAGGCCGCACAGCAGGAAATGAGCAACAGGTGAGCAAGCACTACTGCCTGAGCTCTGCCTCATGTCAGATCAACAGTATCATTAGATTCTTACAGGAGTCTGAACTCTATTGTGAACTGTGCATGAGAGTGATCTAGGTTGTATACTCCTTATGAAAATGTGACTAATGCCTAATAATCTGAAGTAAAACACTTTCATCCTGAAACCATCCCCCACCTCCATTTGTGGAAAAATTGTCATCCATGAAAGTGCTCCCCAGTGCCAAAAACATTGGGGATCACTGCTATAGACCTTGCTGCCATAAAATTTATATTTCACTGGTTGTTACCAGGTCAGTAGGAAAATAAAGCATTGCAAGAAATCTACTCCCAAAGGATAATGATGGCTAGTTCTTGGGTAGTAGGAGTAGCTGTTGTGTGGCATGGCAAGACTTAGAATTATTGTAGAGTAGAGTTGGAAAAATGTGCTAAGGATTTGAATGTGGTTTATGAGAGAAAGAGAAGAGCAAAGATAACATCAGTGTTTGGGTCTTGAGCACTTTGGTAGATGGTGAAACAATTTATTGAGATAGACAACTGGTATGAGAGTGATGGGAAAGAAAGAGTGACTTGGAACAAGTTAAGTTTAAAATATTCATTTGCATTTGCAATCCAAGAAGAAATGTTGAGTGGAAAACTGAATATATTTTTCTGGATTTCAGGTGCAAAGGTGTAACTAGAGATACATGTTTGGGAGTCAAATTTTCTCATTTCTCTATTGAGGGTACTAAAGTCAGACTCTGAAGGCTCATAATATTTAAGAGAGCTATATATCTATTTATAATTGGCATGTTTATATGTACAAGTTTGTATCTCTGCAGGAATATAAAAAGAAAAAATAGCTCACTATGAAGAACTTGAGATAGAGATAGTTATTACTAAAGAAAAGCATTTTAATAAATCATCTGCTATAGATACAGCAGATATATTAAAGTTGCTATAAAACTATAATAAGGGTAATTATTTCATAAATGTACTCTAAAGAATTGAAAATTGTGCATCAATTAAACTAAATATATAGCATTACATACTCTTAGGTATTTCACCTAAAAATGACATTTATAATTTGCTGGATATGTCAGTGATGATATTTTAGAGTTCATCATGAAAATATAAGCAAAATGGAATATTCTTGATAAATGCAAAAAAACACTTGATACCACAAAATATTAAAGTAAAGATCAATTCTTAATGCACCATCAGAATAGTTAGTGGGTGAACAGGTAATAATTACTTTAGTGATAGTGGAAAGCAATGCAAAAATAAATGCTGGATTAGTGAATATCATAAAAGCTTTAGCTGAACTATGTTCAAGTAATCATTAAGTGAACAAGCAATAGTATTTGAAGAGTTCAGCATTTTTCAAAACAGAAATGGGTAATTCCATAAAAAGCTTAAGCTTTATTAACTTGGTTATTTTAATAACTGATTTTTCAGAATTCTTATAAATCTTATGATAATTCTAATGCTACTGGCAATAAATCACAATATTTGCTTTGCCATATAGATGTGCATAGGCTAGGCTTCCAGAGGCAAAGTGATGGCATAATATTTCAGATTAAATAAGTTGCTTTACTAATGTAACAACACTATTAGCTAAATATCACTCAAATACATCATAGTTTAGCCACCTGGAAAGCATCCCAGGTATTTTTAATTTAACTACAATTCGATTTGCCAACATAGGGTCAAAAGAATATTCTGCTTAACAGATAAATTGAAAGAATATTTGGATTTAACATGAAAAACAAATTATAATTATTTGGAAATTTGAGAAAATGACAAATACATATTCAGGTTTATAAATTTTTAGTTTCTTTTTTATTCATTTTTTAAGTCGTCAGAAAGTAAAATTTGCTTTTGTTTTGGTTTTGAGACAGTCTTGCTCTTTCACCCAGACTGGAGTGCAATGGTGCGGTCTCAGCTGACAGCAACCTCTGCCTCCTGGGTTCAAGCAATTCGCCTGCCTCAGCCTCCTAAGTAGCTAGGACTACAGGTGTCCACTACCATGACCAGCTAATTTTCGTATTTTTAGTAGAGACAGGGTTTCGCCATGATGGCCATCCTGGTCTAGAACTCCTGACCTCAAGTAATCTGCCTGCCTTGGCCTTCCAAAGTGCTGGAATTACAGGCGTGAGCCACCGCGCCTATCCAAAATTTACTTTTTTGATATACAGTTCTATGAATCTTAACATTTAACTTAATGTTCTAGCAACAGAATTAGAAACAGTTTAATAATCTCTCCCGACCAAAAATATTTCCCTCATGTTAACATTGGTATCCAAACCCTTTCTCTAGCCCCATATCCTAACCCCTAGAAATCACTGAACAGTTGTCAGCCACTGAAAAATTGAATTTTCAAGAGTGGGTTTCTTTCCTTTTATAATATAGATAATTGGGGCTGTATATTTGAGATAGTGTCTATTGTTTTCTTAAATTTATAGTAAATAATGTTCAGTTTTCTTCTATTCCATGGAAGCATTTTCCTGAAATGTTTGTAACTTACAATCTTATATTTTTCCTGTTTCTTGGGCATATATGTATATACCTATCAATCTCTTTCTCTTTATACATATATATGTAATTTCCTTTTGATTACTAATTTTTGAATGATTATTTAAAACGGGATAATATGTTCTTCTGGGAAAGAAATGAAAAGCCTGGATTCCAGGCTTATGGTAGATGTCTTATTTTATATAGTCTTTATGTCTTCCCCAGCTAATAAAGGTAGGAAACTGAGTTTTCTCAAAAAGAAATATTTTCTTCTTATCTCTCATGAAAATAGACTGCTACTTGCAAATATGGCTTATTTTTGTGATTCCATATTTATATTTAACAGCTTCTTTCTTAGAGTTAAACAAAGTCTAGGGAAGATCCTATAGCCATCCCTGCACACTATCCCGATTTTTAAAAACATGAGATTTAGGCTTCCCACCTCAGGTTGTGTCAATCCCCTTCTTAGAGCATACTTTGTCAGGTTTTTTTGGAGAAGCTCTTGTGGACTCTTTTCTCTGCTCCTAACGACAGGAACCCCATTGTTCTCCACAGCTACAGCCAGCCCTTCTGCTTACCTGTGGATTTGGTAAATCTATGATCTCCTAGTTTCTGCAGAAAGACAGTTTTCGTATGGGTTTTTTCTTGTCTTTTTATGTTTTGGAGACTTTTTGAAAACAAGGTGAAGTATAGCTTAACTTTATGCCCCAGCAGTCGTACTGAAAAGAACAGATTCAGCATTTCTCCGAACAGCTTCTCTCAGCTTCCAAAGTCCCCTCACAAGGGAACTAGAACTCACAAAAATATCATTCACATGATGTAGTCTGACAGATCTTGGTTACAACACAATTCTTTCATATTTTTGGCTCATATTGCTCTTCAGGAAGAATATGCATAATATAAGCATTTCCATTTAATAGAATTTTGCCAACACCAGGCTCCCATGTTTTGTTTTGGTTTTAATCATATCCAGAACTAAGGAAAAAGCAGAGTGAACACAGAGATGTCTCTTTCTCTTGCTAATCTGAAAGTATTGCATCAAATTCAATTTTCTTAGACATATATTTTTCAAAAACACTTAAGAGATCTGTTACAAATGTATTCTCTAAAGCCCCATCTGAAGTATTTTATCACAATTAGGTCTCCTATTTATTTACACTATGTAGACAATGCCAGAATATTCAGATAACTTTTTAATTAAAAAATGACTATAAGTGACATATAAGCTAGCAGTTGACATACAGTAATTACATTGTTATCATTGTTTTCCCCAAGATTTTTATGCTGGGAGATGCTGGAAAGTCTCAAGAACCCACTTTGTAACAGTATATGTGCAATAAGAACTAATTCAAATTAATAGAGATCACCACAGCAATTTCTTTCTTTTCAGGGGAATTATATGGTCTTTTAGTTAACGTATGTAGAAATCTGTAATTAGACTAAATTTTCTCTCTACACAAGTCAATGATGACTTGGAATAATCTTCTGTTAGAAGACTTCAGATAGATGTTAAGGAAACTTTGAGGTCCTTTGCAAAATTATGAAATTCAGTGGTTTTCATAAGCAGTGGCCTGAAATATTATTTTATAACCATTCTGAAAAAACTCATCCTGCTCCATTCAACACAAATAGATATATGTATATACATACAAACTTGCTTACACATATGTGCACACATAAGAAAATACATTCATTTACACAATACATGAGTATGTGTTAGAAAACTAACAGATTTCTAACTCATTTATATAAAGTGATATAAGCACTCTATATAAGTAAAAATAATTAGTTTCTAATTTCAATACAAAATTCTATCATATAAAATACTGAGGTTGAGAAATGTGATTATTTTCTGTTTCATTAAGTTAAAAAATATATATCCAGTGATTTTAGTACACTGGCATCTCATGAAATTGATTTTAAAAATTTAAATCTTTAATTCACACTAAACTGTTAAGGATTATCCATTCTCAGCTCCAACACTGGTACAATTTTATTCAACTGTTAATTTAATCAGGTCATTTTGTGTTACATACATCTTAAGCATCCTCCATGCTATTTTCTATGCAAAGCACTCAACCACCAAAAGTTTCCCTCTTATCTTGCCAACCTCTTCTCTCATTTATTCCTCCTCACATCTCATCTCTAAACTCAACTCTGTCCTAAATCATTTTTCAAAGAGTTCCATGACCTGCCAACCTCTATGGTGTTGACCCTCTTGAATTACTTTAATATTTACAGTTTTGCAACTCATTGACACACTTTATATATACACACACACACACACACACACACACATATATATATATAATTTTTTTTGAGACAGGGTTTTGCTCTGTCACCCAGGCTGGAGTGCAGTGGTACAAATACAGCTCACTGCCGCCTCAACCTCCTGGAATCAAATGATCCTCCTGCCTCAGCCTCCCAGGTAGCTGAGACCACAGGCTCACATCACTATATCACCATACCCGGCTATTTTTTAAATATTTTATTACATATGAGGTCTCATTATGTTTCCCAGGTTGAGCTTGTACTCCTGAGATCAAGCAGTCTTACCACCTTAGCCTCTCAAAGTCCTGGGATTACAGGCGTGAGCTACCATGCCTCATATATACCCAGTACCTCATATATTTTTGTACCATTATCTTTTCATATGGTTTTCTTACAACTCACAAATATATTTTAATTATATACAAAGCAGAAAGGGACTTGCTTATGTTTTAGTAATAAAATATTCAGTGCGTCCCTTTTATTAAATGCTGCTGACTGTGAACATTTTTTTTTCACACATTGCTTAACTGTTGATAAATCTTTAATGATGACATTTAAGTTAAAACTCTGAGTAAAACCATTTGGTCAGGAAACCTTTTCGTTTAGTCTCATATTCAATGATTTATCTATGCATATAATTAATCCTATACATAAATTAAAATATCTATTATAATAGATATTATTCTAGAAATGTATTTGATGTTAAGCTTTTGTTGATATTTTTAGTCTGAAAAAATGTAAGACTTATATTTTTTTAACATTTTAAGAGGCTTAAGCAGGCAGTATTGGCCACTGGCTAAATGAAAAGGTTTAGAGAAAAAGAGTCATGAATTTCTTACTCATTTTCTGTATGACCATGGCAAATCTCTACATTTATTTTTAGTTAGTTAGCTCAGAATGCTATAACAAAACTACCATAAACTGGGTGGCTTAAGTAACAGACATTTTTTTCTCACAGTTGTGGAGGATGAGAAGTCCAAGATGAAGGTTTCAGCAGATTCAGTGCCCAGTGAGGGCCCATTTCTTGACTTGCAGATGTCCACCTTCTTGCCATGTTCTCATACAGCGGTAAAAGAGAAAACCCTGGTTTCTCCTTCTCTTCTCATATGGTCACTAATCCTATCATTCGGGCTGCACATTTATGGCCTCATCTGAACCTAATTATCTCCCAACAACTCTACGTCCAAATACTGTAACATTGTGGGTGAGGGGTTCAACATATGAATTTGGGGAAAATACAAATATTGAGCCCAAACCAATACTCATTCGTTAAATTAAAATATTAGGAATCTTCAATAACATTATTAAATAAGACTTGAGACTTTCAGGTACAAACCTTGCCCAAGTATCTATTCCATGTCCTGTCACTCTGTCCTCTGGTCAGTCTACTGTAGCCACAGTGGTCTCCTTTCAATTATCTTAAAACAATCTTATTCTTGTTGTTCCCTCTGCCAGGAAGTTTCTACCCCAAGTCTTTAGTGAGAGTTTCTCTTGCCAATGTTACTAAAATACATTCTAGATACTTTATTATCTAGACCAATATTTTTTTTTTACCTCCTACTTCTTGAAAATTTTTTATTATCATTACCTTCATACATTTTACTATTTGAAATTTTCCTGGTCATGCATTTATTTACTTCTGAATTGTCTCCACTAATAAAAGTTAACATTATAAAAGCAGAGACTTTGTATTTTTATTGCTGAATCCCCAGTCTCTAAATTGCATATAGTATGGCATAAGCATGCAGTAAATACTTCTGGAAGAATTAATCGGTGAATTAGGAAATTAGAATTTAGTATCTCACATGAAAACATTCAATAAATAGTACCTGTATTAACATATATAGAATTGAATAATAGATTTGATAGCTTCAAGTTTAAAAATAATCAAAATACCTGTGTTTTAATATGTAAGCTCAAGAAATATAATGAAAACTTGGAAATAATAAAGATATTTTATGTGATTCTATTGGGTTATTTGCATATATTTTCAAATTGTTTCCTTTCCTATATTTGTTACGTATACATCCTACCATAAAACAAGCCTTCATCAATTTAAAATTATTGAAATAATATAAAGTATACTTTCCCACCACAGTAGATACAATTAGACACTGATAATATACACTTTACAAATTCACAAAATTCAAGAAAAAGACAACAAGGAAATTAAAGATAAATAAAAACAAAAACACATCAAATTAAAATTATGGAATGCAGTAAAAACAGTGCTTATGGGGAAATGTATAGCTATAAACATTTGTTTAAAATAAGAGAAAAAAATATTCAAATCAATAACCCAACTTTCTACTGAAAGACAATGTGAGAAAGAGGAAAATAAACATAAAACAATTGAAACAAAAATAAATAATGATTTAAGTAGAAATATATAAAATCAAGAATAGGAAAAACCATAGAGGAAATCAAAATCAAAAGTTGATTCTTGGAAAGATTCAGCAAAGTTAACAAACCAACCTAGAATAACCAATAGAAAAAAAAGAGAAGATTAAAGTTACTAAAAATAGCAGTAAGATGAGGACATAACTTCCAGTCTTACAGAAATAAGAATTATTAGAATATTTGCCAATAAATTAAATAACTTGGATGAAATAGGCAAATGTGTACAAAACTACCAAAACTGACTCAAGAAGAAATAGGAAATCTGTATACACCTATAACAAGTTAAAGAGATTGAATTAGTAATCAAAATTCTACCCACAAAGAAAATCCCAATGCCCAGAATTCACTAGTGAGTTCCACCAGCAATTAAGGAATAATTAATACCAATTATTCACAAACTCTTCCAAAAATTTAAAGAGCAGTGAATACTTCCTAATTCATGCTATGAGGACAGTATTATCTTGGTACCAAAACCAGGCAAAAATATCACAAAAAGAAAACTACACATTCTCTCTAATGACAATAGATGCAAATATCCTAAACAAAATTTAAAAATCCAACACGTTAAAAAAAGATTATTCAATATGACCAAGGATTTTTCCCAGGAATGGAAGGATGCCTTAATATTAGAAAACCAATTACTATGAGGTACCATATCAATAAAATAAAGGCAAACTACATGATCATCTCAACAGATACAGAAAATCATTCAACAAAACCCAACGCCGCTTCCTAATAAAAAGACTCATAAAGTCAGAATAGAAGGGAAATTCACCAACTTGATAAAAACCATCTAGAAAAGTCTGTAACAAACATCACCCTCAATGAAGAAAGACTGAAAGTTTCTGCCTAAGGTCAAGACAAGACAAGGATGTCTGTTCTCACCACCTATATTCAACATCGCACTGCAGAGACAAGGTGATGCAATTAGGTAAGAAGATAAAATAAAGGTCATCTAGATTAAAAAAAAAAAAAAGCAGTAAAAATATCTATATTAGCAGGTAGCAAGATGTACAGAAAATCCTAAAGGATCTACTAAAAACCTATAAGAAGTAATAAAAATTTCATCAATGTTGCAGGATAAAAGATTATATTTAAAAAAAGCAATCTCATTTCTGTATTTGCAATGAATCTGAAAATGAAATTAGGAAAATAATTTTGTTTATAACAGCATCAAAACATTTGGGAAAAAAATTAACAAAATAAATGTAAGGCTTTTATTCTGTGCTATGACTTAATTACTTTTGTTACCCCCAAATATGGTATGTTGAAATCATAACCTGCCGGGTATTAGGACATGGGCCTTTGAGAGCTAATTAGGCCGTAAGGGCAGCACCCTTATGACTGGGATTAGTACGTTTATAGAAGAGGCCCCAGAGACTATTTAGCCCTTTCCACTAAGTGAGAAGGCAGCAAGAAAACATCATCTATGAGCTAAAAAATGAACCATCACCAGACATGAAATCTGTCTTGATCTTGGACTTCCCATGTTCCACAAATACGAGAAATGAATTTATGCTGTAAATAACCTAGCTATAATTCAACATAAATATTACCAAATTTCCAACTGTTTCATTTGCAGTCATTGGCTGATATTAAAATGTATACAGAAGTCTGAGTGACCATACTAACCAAAGAATACCCCCCCCCAAAAAAAGGAACAAAGTTAAAGCATTCATATTTCCCAACTTCAAATATTACTCAAGCTTCATTTATCAAGACAGTATGGTACTGGCATGAGGGCTGCTATATTGACTTTTTCTCTTATTTAAAATTTGAGGAATATCAACTTGAGCCAGCAGAGACATTGGATATTTAGAAACAAAATTAAAATAGTAAACAATAAAGTAAATTTGCCTTCCAAGTGCAAAAAGATGTTCTGGAAACAAACTAAATTGACAGGAATCCTCAGAAAAAATATAATAAAACTGAGGAAAATGTTTCAGTTAAATTTATTTTTACTCTCTTTCATCATTATTTAAATATATTAGAACACTTGTAATTAAAAGTAATAGCAGGATACAAATTTTTATTTAATTTTTGATAAATCAAACCTTGTAATAACTTGGGATAATCTTTCTAAATCCTTATAATTCCTTATAATGCTACCCCCTCCAGGGTCAATGCAGAAGATTTAAGGGGGTAGAGATGTGGGTAAGTACCAAGCAGGGTAATTTTATTGTGCCTCAGAAACACCTGGAGGGGGACTTGTTACAACACAATCACTAGTATTTCTTATCTGGAGTATATCCAGAGAGTATACATGCCTCATAAGTTTCCAGGTGATGCCGATGCTTGCAATCCAGGCAATAAAACCTGAGAACAAGTAGACTAGGTTATTATTTGAACTCTGAGCCTCCAAGAGAAGGAGCCAGATATCTGCCTGTGAAGCCACACTGAATATTTCAGATAAACTCTGGATAAATACAGCTCACAGGGTTATATTGTACAACTCTGCCAGCTGTATTTTATCCAGCGTTCTCAGTCTATATCACAAAGAAGAAAAGCATCATAAGGTTGAGCCAGGTCCCAAATTCCTGACCCACAAATCTATGAAGTATAAGAGCGTGGTATCTGTTTTAAGCCCTAAGTTTTGTGGTCAGTTGTTACACAGCAATACATAGCCTGAATATCTAAGTGTCTGCATATGAGGACAGGCCCCATCTTTTTGATGCACTAGAATTTCAGCAGGTGTCAGCATTTTTGAGAGAAGTCCAGTAAGGGCTCTGGGACATGATGTAAGAAGGACCAGAATCCTGCTTGAGGCTCTGGCTAACCTGTTAGATTTTCTGTTCCTTGTGCCAAGATCCTGCCAACAGCTCCCTGGATAAAGAACAAGCCGCAGAGTAGCAATATTTTTGCTAATCACAATGGTACTTTTATTTAAAGATAATTTTAGCTCTTTAGTTATGGGTAGGGGTGAAATGAAAATACAGTCCAGATAAACTTGGTAGTTTTATATTTTGCTTTGTTTTATTTTTTCCAAGGAAGAATCAGAGAAATAAGTTTTAGATAATTGGCCCAAGTTGATACTTAAACTCAGTACTTATTTTATTTAGCATATTTACCTATGTTAATATAATTAAAATCATAATTTTTGCTATAATTTTTTTTTTACCTTATGTATAGGATAATTATGCTTCTCTTGTCTGCTTTCATGTGAAACTTAAGTAAATTTTCTATAGGAAAGATATTGCACTTGGATATGCAAATATAATAATGAGAATAACATCTGATATCTAAACTAAACACTAAGTTCTAATAAGCAAAAGCGAATTCTATACCAGTTACTGAATTCAGTAATTATGTAGGGAGAGAAAGACTAGTAGTACTATGGAAGGTCATTAATTTCTTATTGAATAAAGGCCTCTGGAGACACCAGTTTACCAACCTAACCTTGAAGGCTGGATCTTTGTGTGTGTGTGTGTGTGTGTGTGTGCACATGCACATGTGTGATGCTTTCTATGAGTAATTTCTTCTGTAAGTCGTCCACAAGTACCATGTTCTACATATAGAGAGACCAGTTAAAGCCCTCCAATTAGTAAAGACTTATATTCTTCAAAACAAAACCGAAAAGTAGTTTTTGTTTTTGTTTTTCATTTCACAGCTTTTAGTCTGGACTCAAACTGCATCAGTGAAAACAGGGTCCCTTGTGAGTGGCAGGCTGGCAGCTCTGAATGACACACTGACAAAGGTAGCCAACTGTCAGGATAATAAATACATACTATGAGCATCTACTTAGTCTCTTGATAATATTTTCCATTTTGTAAAATCAACTATTTGTAGAGAAATAGCTCATTTGAACAAAAAGGGATAAATACAAGAACCATATTTCTCACCATACTGACTCTGCTGTTTCCAACAACATAACCAGATATTATAAAACACATACCAATAATAGCTTAAATATTCATGTAAGATACACTTTTGATCTAAGATCTTGAGAGGAACAGCTATAACAATTGAAGTCAGATACAGATTATGACAGAGTTTAAATACTAGCTGAGAAATCATACGGTTAGTCATGGAATCAAGAGTCTGGTATGAAATATCAATTACCAAATTCTGATGATAATTTCTTTTCTATAGTTTTATTTGTACTAAGTTTGATTTTTAATGTTTACGTTCATGTTAGTTGTCCAAAAATGTTCTCTGATAATTTTAAGTGTCAGTGTCTGCCAAAAATCTTACCAAAATTGTTCCTTTTTCTTTAATGACTCGAAGTGGCAGAGCTAACAGTCTTAGCATTTCAGAACTCTGATGCTGTTGTTTATCTTTTAGACACTAGATACAGTTGGCCTTTTGATCATTTCACACATTCCTCAACTTTGAATCTAAAAACCCTTGACTTTCTTTACTGTTTGCCATTTACTTTTTGCTGTTATTCAGATCCCTCATTCTTCTGACATGTGGTTCTCCTCGGATATGACTCAAAGTATGTCAACATACGTACAATGTCTTAATTTCAATCTTAAGTAAGCTCTTTTCCTGAAATCTAACCTCCTCTAATGCCCAACCCTAACTTCTAATTTGGCACTGAAAGAGTCAGGTAAGAGTGAAAATGATCAAACATGAAGATCTTGGTATGTACTGATAATTATTCTAGCAGCTTTACATATGTCATCTTACTAATTCTTAAATGGCAACTTCAATGTAACATTGTTCATGTGTTTTACACATAAAGTCAGTCTCACTGTAGCTAAATAATATCAAATGAGTATAGAAAATTTTTCTCAAAGGAGCAAAAACTCCATTTCATTGTTAGTCCACTTCTGGGAACTTTATATAAAATATGAAAGGTGAATACAGACTAACTGAAACAATAGTGCTTACTTTTTAAATACTAAAATGTAAATCAATGTAATTTAATGAAACAGGTATTTTGATCATCACAGACTAATACGTGAAATCTTATTTTTCATACCTGATATTCCATATTTATGGAGTTAATATGTGAAATTATCCTAGAAAGTTATCAAAGGTAATCACTGAAGACTAGGACTATAACATCCCAAGAGATAAGTAGAGAATGTCATTCCACTTTTCTCATGTTGAAAATTAATATAAAATTCCATACAACTTGCATGTACATGTCATTGATTTACCAGCTTTTGACTAGTATTAAGTTAATTGCAATGTAGAAACAAAGTATTAATTATTACATTACTATAATAATTTATTATGAATATGGCATTCAAATACAAGATTTAGGTACAGAATTTTCATGAATAATGATCATTTTCATTCCTGAATGAGTATACATATTCATTTGGTGGTGTGTGTGAGTGTAAGAGCCAGTGTATGCTGACATGTAAATGATAATTACTAAGTTCAGAATTTAAAAAGTATTGTTAAATACAACTATCATTAAAAATTAAATTATATAAATATACATAAATTTTACTAACTTTAAAAATAATGGATATTAAAAGATCATTTCCTGATTATTTTAACAGTCATAAATTACATATATGCTTGAGAATTACAGATATTGCATCTGTATGGCAGAAATACTACATAATGGTGTACTTCTGAACTTCTTTGTCTTACTTTGATCAGTGATATTACATTTATAACTTGAAATTGGCCAAGGGAGGAATATGTCAACCACGAAAGTCAGCATACACTATGGATTGAGGCTACTTTTCCTTGAGACTCAATTGTACACCATTGTATATAGTTATATGATTATTTTCATTGATTCCCAATGACCATCATGTCAGTAACATCAACATAACTGATACACAAGTCAGGCAGATGGAGATAAAGAAATGACCTTTATTAATGATAAAGCTATTTGCAGAAGCTGCTTTAGAGTCTGCAGCTAACTGTGCTTTCTAGTTTTTAAATACATAATTAGGTAGATTTACTCCTTTCCAACCCAGCTGACATCTGCAAGCTACCCTTAAGCAGTCGGTTCTGAGTGCAGCCACTCTTTGGGCAGACAATTCTAAGGATCTGGAACAGAGAGAAGAAAGGCTGAGCCAAATATGCTCTGTAACTTCTCTCCAAGTCAGGGTATCAATTAGTTTATGTCTGACTGCTTGATACTGAAAAAAGCCAAAATAGCAACAAGTAAATAAGATAGAGCCTATGTCACGACAGTTTGGATGTATGCATTCTATGAGTGCTAGACTCGGTTTAACTTGCTGTCCTGCCATCCTGAAAAAGTCACTTCCTGGTCCAAGGTGACTGCAGGAGCACCATTTCACATGCATTCAGCCAGCAGGAAAGCTAAATGAAAGAACTCATCTTTCCTTTTAATGGGACTTCTTTAAACATCATACAACATTTTTCCTTCTCATCAGCGAAAACTTAGTCACATGGCCACAACTAGCTGCAATGAAAACTAGTCAACAGAGTCTTTAGTTAGACACATGGAAGCTCAGAATAAATTTTATATTTGATACTAAAAATAAGAAAGGGAATATTGTATGGAGAATCTTTGCCACACTCACCAATTACATGATTAATTGAATGGGAAAAGAGGCCAGATATGTCAATGTAGCTGAATACTAACCTAGAAATATAGGGCATGGTAAATGTGTTCTAATACAACATCTGCATTTTCCACAACTTGAATCTATTACAATGAAGATGGAAAACTCACTCATAAGAGTGCATGTAAAATGCAAAGCAACTGCAAGTGACTCTACAAAAATAAAGGACTATATACATGAACTAAAGAATTCTGCACACCTATAATCCCAGGACTTTGGGAGGCCAAGGCAGAAGGGTCACAAGGTCAGGAGTTCAAGACCAGCCTGACCAACATGTTGAAACCCTGTCTCTACTAAAAATACAAAAACAAACAAAAAAATTAGCTGGCATGGTGTCACACACCTGTAATCCCAGCTACTCAGGAGGCTGAGGCAGGAGAATTGCTTGAACCCAGGAGGCAGAGGTTGCAGTGCGCAGGGATCGAGCCACTGCATTTTAGCCTGGGCAACAGAAGAAGGATTCTGATAACTTGGTTTGTAACACAGTGGGGAGAAATTACATACTCCTATAAAGTATACCATATATAGAATTTAAAAGTTAATATTTTTAATATGTAATCGTGACTCTAATTGTCACAAGTTAGGAAGAAAAATGTATATTACAGGAGGGTTAAAATATGGTTTATTATAAAGAAAAACATATTTGATTATACCACATTATCAATTATCTGTAAAATTTGATTAAAAGAACATGATAAATCTCCAAGAGTGGGCCATAATAAGCGGATAAAAATAACTGAAAAACAAATGACTTTGAATTAAAACTATTTTCTGAGGAAGTTTAGGGTATTTAAAGTGTATCTTCCCAACTAGCTCTTTCATTATATTATACATTTGTATATCACACAGTTTCTTTATAGAGAATATAAGTCTATTATCATTTTAATACTTGTCTAAATTTTGGTACATTCTGAAATACTGATGTTTGGATTAATGAGATTTTACTCTAAATTCTAATTTTTACAAAGACACAGAAAGTTTCACAATCAGTAAAATATTTTTCCATCCTTGATGAAATGCCTGAAATAAGTACTGTGTCATTATAAAGTAATTCCAACTAGAAGAGAATATTGAATGTGTCTTAATATTCCTTGGTAATGAGACTTTGCAGTACTTTTGTAAGCATCATTGCAGAGACACTTAACATTATGTGATTAAGTTAGCATGTTTAAAACATTTATGTTTATGCAACTAGCAATAAATCAGCATGTTTGTTGATGCTGCTGAGGAAGAGTAATCTTCATCTACAGAACAGAAGTTTAACATTTGCCTAATGTCATGCCCTTGCTCTAGGATTTCATTTGTGTTTAACTCCAACATATGAATCATTTTTAATCGGAGAAAATAAGCATGATAATCAAATGCAAAGCAGCATACGCTGATAGTGAATGGTTGTTCTAATGAGAACTTAACTTCTGCTTGTGTCAGACAATTTAGCTTTCAAAAATATAACTGACTATTAAGCCAAGGAAAAGTCTAAGCAAATCTCTTAGGAAGTTAGAAAAATTTCCTAAGGAAGTTAAAAAAACTCCTCTATAACCGTTGTACATTTCACCATCATTAGAGAGGTCACAGTCCTCTGGTGCCACAAGTACAGCCACAGCATATGCCTCATCAACTTTCAATCTGTGTATATACCTTCAATTAGTATCTAGGATCATGTTAAAAACACTAACAAAAATTCATTTGATCTAGCTTGGCTCATTTGTTGAGCCTGCAAGTTAAATAAGTTTAATTAAACATAGTGGTGAATTTTAAATGATTTTTGCATCCATTCTTCTATCCTCCAGACATTGTTCAAAAGACCTGAATGTTAACAGTCTCTAGGCTCATTTTCAATTATAGAAACCGTACATAGGGTGACTCAGCTCATGCAAGAGGGGGAAAAAAGAAACTAGGCAAATGATGTAATGAGAGGTGATTAATTTGTTTTTGTTTTTTTTTTTTTCTTTTGAGCAGGAGAACAGGTAAGCTTTGGAGGGTTGCTAACTGAAGTTTCCTCTTAGTTCTCAGAACCTAAAAAGTAATACATCAATTCATGTATGGTTATGGAAAAAAGACTGATGGGTTTTAAAATATTGTAAAATGTCTATGACTTACTTTTACTCAAGTAGATTTAGACTGGTGATGAAAATGGTACAGTCAGATCTCAAAGAAAAGAGTATGACATGAAGTTGGGAATCATTTTTGAATTTTACTGAATTAGTCAGATCAACCACTTTCTTACTTCTCATTTCTAAATGAGAAGGATCCTCAGACACTAAATTTAGACAAAATTCCTGAGTGTTTGGTGTGGACATTGAGATGATACTAAATTGATACCATAGTTGCACAGTTGAATATGAAAGATAGAGAAAGCATAATATCAAAAGTCAGGTACAGACTTCTGGCTTCCACTTAAGTTATAGAAAGCAGAAAATATTGCTCCGAATATAAAAAAGAAAAACCTCGGTAATATATAAAATCATAACTTTTTGGAGTCTTTCTGAGAGCTGAGATTGCAGGTCAACCAATTAGCTTAAAATCTAAGGAAACACAAGCTCCTCCAAGAAGAGACACCACATTAACATAGACTCATATAGAGTAAAGAATGGGAGGAAGACTAGGCCGCCACGCCAGAAGTTAAGAATTCATCTATTTTTTTTTAACAAATTGCTAAAAGTCAAGCGTGAATTAGTGTGGTAGCACGGAAACACTTGTATCTGAATACGAAAGTGTAATTATTAACCCAATCACGGGCTCTTCTCCACGAAATACCATTGAGTACTTAGGAAAAAGAATATGGGCAGATGGGTAATGGACAAAGTCTCCATCAGTGATGCTGGATTGTGGGAAAGGGAGTGGTCACTACTCAAGAAAGGAATAAAGCCCTGCAGAAAGTCCTTCCTAGATTACTACTTCCACAGAATAAAACCATTAATCTGCTATGGAAAGGAAAACAAATCTGCTATATCCCAAGACAGGTGGTAAGACCCACTGTGGCCAGAAGAAGAGGAAGTGGCATGCCATATCCTGATGAAACAGGGTCATGGAACCACCCTTGTCCAGACCACAGAAGAACACTTCCCATTAGGGGAAACTGTGAAAGCCCTACTCCAAAGAACTAGAAACCCATAGACTGCCTATGTCCGCCTCTGGATCACAGCAAAGAACATTCTCATTCTAACAAAGGCTACCAAGTGTTAACAATCTTCTACTGGGGGGAGAACAAAAGCATAGAGACAGACTCTGAGAAAATAGTGAGAAAAGTCCTAAAGCTGAGGGCAGAAAAGCATGAAAAACCCTTCAACAATCCAGCCCTCACTTTATGCAGTAGTTAAAACTTCGTAAATTATAAAGACAGTGGTATGCCAAGGTAATCTAAGTAATAGCAACACCCAAATTTAGGTTAACTTCTGGCTACATAAATTCAATTCCCTGATAAAGTCGTAGGAGACAAGAAGTCACGCCCATACTCAAGCAACTAAAAGACTTCCTCGGTCTCTACATTCCAGTATGCAATGTCCAAGTTTTAACAAAACCCTGTTAGACATGCAGGAAAGCAAGAAAAGAAAAAGACCCGTCAACAAGGGACAAAGTACTTAACAGATTCAGATTTAGATATGGTCCAATTGTTGGAACTACTAAAGAATTTAGAAAAAATATAATTACCATATTTAAGACATTGAAATAGGTACAATGTGTATGAACAGATAAAAATACAGATGGGAAATTGAAACTATAAGAAAAAAATAAAGTTAAAATGCTAGAAAAAAATTCCACATTAATAGATATGAACAATGTCTTTAAAGGATTCACTGTGTTACTTAAACAGACAACATGAAAATTAGTAAACCTAAGGATAGGTCAGTAGAAATTATCCAAACTAAAACACAAACTGAAAAATAATAGATAAAATACATCTTAAAATCCAAAAACAATAGCATTGAAGAGTTGTTGGAGACAATATCAAATAGTTTAGCATATGTATAATTGTTCTCCGTGAGAGAAGAGAGAGAAAATAGGTCATAAGAACTATTAAATGAGATAATGGCTTGGAATTTTTCAAAAATAATACAATATATTAATCTATGGAACTAAGAATATCAGAGATCCTAATCAGGATAGATAACACCACCCTCCCACACCAAATTTAAAAGCCCCAGATGCACGATATATAATTTCCAAACACAAAAGATAAAGATAAAATATTGAAGTCAACCAGAGATAAAGGCACACAATATACAGAAGAACTGTGATTAAAATTTTATCAGATGTCATATTAAAAATATACGTCAGATGACAATGAAGTGACATCATTACTTTAAAAGTCTACCCACTTAGAATTCTCTTTTCTGTGAAAATATTAAAAAACGAAGGAGTCATAATATCAATTTCAGACAAACAAAACTTTCTAGTATAGATAGTTACTAGCAGTATTGCTATTCAGGAAATAAAATTCAGGCATAGGATTATTATTAACAACATCTACATGAAGAAATGAAGATCTTCACAAACACTAAAAACCAATGTAAACATGTTAGACTTGTTTTTTTATCACTTTTTATCACCAAGCAATTATTTTCTGACTATAGAAAAATTAGGAGGAAAAATGTGAGTATATATCATTCCAAATTAAAATATTTTACAAAAAGTTACAAAAAAATTGGGAAAAAAGTATTTGCTTACTGATGTAGGATTCTTATACTACATATAAAGTATAATTTTGTTTGAGGAGAGCCAAAAATTAGTCAATATTACTTAATATGTTAAACATAACCATTAAAATATAAAAAAGAAATATAGTGACCATAATAGAGTGTAAATGTAAATATATAAAAAAATCAAAACCAGGTGGAATAAAAGGAAAATGTAATAGAGAAATTATAGAACAAATAGATTTGAATCCAACAATGACTGCATTGAATGTAATTGATCTAATACAAAATTTCAAATTTTTATGAAATACCGAGACTCAACTATATACTCGATAGAAGAAATTACTTTAAATTTAAAGAAAACAAGTAAAAAATTAAAAATGAAGTGACTATATGAATACAAGGCAAAATAGATTTCAGAATTAAAAAAACACCAGAAATAAAGAGAAACATCGCATCATGATAAAGAAATATTATACCATGAACATGTAACAATTGTGAAGTGTATGGATCTAAATAGAGCTTTAAATTCATAAACACACACACACACAAACTTGGCAGAACTCAAAGGAGACATTAAAAATGCAATTATCATTGGAGCTGCAACTCTTCTACCATGGTAATAGGAAATGTAGGTATAAAATCAGCAACGATTTAAAGGCCTGAATAATACTACCAAAAACAGACTTAATAGATAATTAATAACCCTGTGCACAATAACAAGTAAAATAGATATTTTCTCAATAGCACATGCAACATAAACACAAACAGACAATATTCTGGGTGATCAAAAAAAATGCCCCAAAATAATACAAGACATACTATCCAACCGTAGCAGAATTAAATTAGAAATCAAAAGCAGAAATATAGCTAGAATATTAACAAACATTTTGAAATTAAACACTTCCAGATAACTTATGATTCACAAAAGCATCAAAACAAAAAATAGAAAACATTTAAATTGAATGAAAATTAAACATAACTTATTCAAATATGTGGGATGCAATTAACATAGTGCTTAAAGGAAACAACATCAAATATTTATGTTGTGCATATATTAGTAAATAAGAAAGGCCTCAAATCAGTTTCTAGGGTTTTAGCTTAGAAAACTTTCAAAACAATAACAAATCTAATCCAAAGTGAACAGTAGAAAGAAAAAAAAATGAAGAACTCTATGCATTTGAAAGAAATCTAAAGAATAGAGAAAATCAATATAATCAAGATCTGATCCTTTGAAAAAGAAGAAAAGTGATAAAACGTCGCAATAAAAAAAGACAAAACAAAAGTCACCAATGTCAAGAAATAAAGATTTTACATTCACTGAAAACTCTACAATCATTCCAAGTATAATATAGACATTTATAGCAAAATAAATAGCAAATAAATACAATCACAAAAATGTATGCTTCAAATTTTGACAATTTTGATGAGATGGACAAATTCCTCAAAAGAATCAATCCACTAAACTTACTTATGGATCAACTGAACAGTACTATATCTCTTTAATTTTGTAGTTTGAAAACTTCCAAATAATTTTCCAGATCATTTCTTCACAGTGGTACTTAAAATTTACCCAGATCAATTCAATGTACATTCATATTTTAAAATTCCTGCCCTTGGCTCTACATCAAGAGGTGGTGGGAGTTATTGGTGAGCCACGAGATGATTGTGAGGATTAATTAAAAATTCTGGAGCATCTGGGCTGTTTCATTAATCTCAAACAATGAAGAGTCAAGGCATTTGTTTAGGGTAGAAATTGCAGGCTGAATTAACAAGTGAGGAAAACCCAGGATATTCCTCTGGATCAATGATTCTCAGCCAAAATTCAAATGAGTAAGAAACACTGGGGGTGAGACCCAGGCATCAGTAATTTTTAAACTTTCCACGTGTTATCAATAAAAGCCAATTTTGAGAACCATGAGGCTGACAGGTGGAGATTCTTAATGAGATTAGTGTTAAATCTTTATAAACACAGACGAGTAAAGTGTCTTAAAGAGCAGTATTTTGTATCAGAAAGCTGTCTTTACCTCAGTTAGGAAAGAAATCAACTTGTCTAAATGCTTTGCACATATTAAGAAGGGAAGCCTTTCTGTCTATCTAAATATCCAGTCTGATTACCTTTGTAGCATCCTAGAAATCTCTTCATGTGATTCTTGCCATGGATAAATACTCTATACATATTGTAGAAGAGGCAAAATTTTACCTCTACCTTCTGGGTGTTTTTAACTAGGACTGACAAATTGACAGGAAACATAACAGAAGAAAAACATACACATTTATTTAATATTAGTTTTACGTGACATGAAAGTCCACGTAAGAAAATGCAGACTCGAAAGAGTTTAATGCTTAGATATTGTATTGGACTAAGAGTAGTAAGTTGTGAAAAAGTAACTAGTTTAAGTGGTAAGGCTAGAAGATAAGTTGCATTCTTTGTAGTATAGGGAGAACAACTTTCATATGGGAGTTATACCTCATGCTTTAAAGAACTAGTAAGAAGGTCAAAGTTATCTTATACCTGTTATTTTTCAATTGCTTTTAACACAAAATAGTCAATATGCCAGAGTTACATATTTGTGGGTATTTGGGACATATGTGAAGGATATTCTTAGCTCCTTCAACATCAGGGATTCCATATCAGATACAATCAATTTAAAAAAAAAAAGATAGCAATGCCATTGTATGAACAGACAAAACAGATGATCTTGAAGGTAAAAAAGTAATGCAGAGAAAAAACAAAAGAACATACAAATATTCTAATCTGCATTTTCAGAAGTTTGTATTGAACATAAAACCATAAACAAGTAATTCCAGTAATTGGAAATGAGCAAGATCCACAGATTGTAAACTACATTATTACAGAGAGAAATGGAAGACTAAATAAATGGAGATATATACTATGCCTATAAGTCAGAGAACTCAATAATATGTAAATTTAAATTCACCTCCAATTTGCTTAACAGGTTGAATGTTATCCCAGTATAAATCCCAATAGACACTTTTGTAGAAATTGATAAAACGATTCTAAACTTTTAATGAAATGCAAAGGACCTAGAGTTGACAGAGTAACTGTGAAAGAGAAAGTTATTGGATAGCACTGATTTCAAGATGTACTAAGAAGCTACAATAATCAGCCCAGTGTCATGTTGATATAAAGAAAGACAGATTAATTGAAGAAAATAGCGATACAAATTTGAGTAAGATTCAGTGCATAGCAAGTATTTATTTTATTGTATTAGAGACAGTGTCTCACTCTGTCACCCAGGCTAGCGTGCATTAGTGTGATCCTAGCTCATTGTAACCTCTAACTCCAGGGCTCAAGTGATTCTCCCATCAGCCTCCGATAGAAATTTTGAAATGATACTTACCAAAGAAGATATATTAATGCCAAATACATAAAAACTATGCTCAAGAAGGGGCCAAAGAGACTTGTGGGGATAATGGATAGGTTCATTCTCCTGATTACCGCAGTGGTTTCTTGGTAGTATATATATGTCAAACTTACCTAAGTGTAAAAAATGCTACTTTGTAGGGACTAATTTTGTAGAGAAATAAATAGATGGGGTGTTTAAGTAACTTTTTTTTATTATCTTGAACTGTAAAAGAAGTGATCATTTGATGTTGGTTATTGTGTCTAATACCTGACATCTAAGATTGTTCATGTAAATTATCTTAATTTTATTTAATTATATTTAATAAGAGAAACAGAATTTGGAGAAAATAAGCTACTGGAAGAAATAAATGTGTGAAAGATTCATTTGGTGCATGAGAATGTCCTCGATAATATCCTCAAAGAATGAAGTGTAAATCAGAAAATGTCTGAAAAGTATGATCATGCTAAACTCTTGTCAGTTACACACAGATGCTCCTCCCTAGTAGATATTCTACAGGAGAGTATCTAGAAATATAAAGAAGTTTTGGTTGAGGATGTTATATAATTTGCATCAAGAAAATAGAGCCAGTACAATTTGTGTCAATTATAACCTTGTAAGAAAATGAGTAAAATGTAGACAATTTATGACTAAACTTTTAACCAGCCAACTCTTCTCTGTACACCCTCATAAAAATGGCATTAACAAAATGATATAAAAACAAAGGAAAACCCCTACACAGTACATAAATTGGACACTTATCTTCTTAAGAAATTTTCCACAGCTTATAACAGCAAATATTTAAATTGTTTAATAACTAAAAGCATCTCAGAAAGTTTCTCATTCTACTCATGAAATGAGGTTAAAAATATAAAGAATGTTATTCTTTATTTTTTCTCTCCTCCTGAAAATCTTCAAATACTATAAACTCAGAATTTAGCCTTTTTGGTAAATTTCTTTATTTCTATAACTAACTTTTAGAATAAAAACTACTCTGTTCTGATGGGTGCTTTGTGAATTTGCTAAATTTGGAATAGAGCATCTTTACTGTTTCACTCAAACTCTCAAAATAATTGTACTTTCTACTTAAGAAATCATTCAGACAACTTCTCAGGGCATTTGTTCCTCAGTTAGATAGAAGTTATTGCTATCTAAATCACCAGAGATCTAATTTTAACCTTTGGCAGATGTAATATCCTAAGATTGTGAAGTAAAAGTGACAAGACTAAAATTTGTATGTTCTGTTTTGTTATATCCTGCCTATATTTAATTAAATATTTCTTTGTATTCCATACAAGTCAAATTCTAATGCAATGAAGGAAATTTTTTCAAAAGTTTTCACATATAGAAGATTTATTTGTCTTTGCTATCCGTGATTCACGAAGTCAAATAAACCCAGGCTTATTTATGTTGCAGGCTAAACCTGCAAAAAATAATGTATCTTAAAAAACATTAAAACAGAATTTTTCCTTTCAAAATAGCTTGACACAGTCTGCATGACTACATTACATTGCAGTCTTAAATGCTTACGTTACATCTGAAGTGTAATTTTCAAATTCCTGAGAAAAGGGATTTGAAATATTCAAGATGGCATTATTTTGTCATTAAAAAGAGGATGTCACTTGCACCCCTTACATATATATGAATAAAAAAGTAAATGTTAACAAAATAGCATCAGTTTTTACCAAAAAAAAACCAGTTTTTACCAGATGAATGAGCAACCGTTTTTAAATACTTATTTAGAACAATAGTATTTATGTTCCATGTGAACAATTATTATTTCTCTAATGTTAGAAATGATGTTTTATTAATTTTTTAATGCACAGGTAAATAGCAATAAATAATGTGAGAGCTTTAATGCAGCCAACCTTAATTGTATTACACCTCCAGTAATCATTAAACCACTAACTGATATTAAGAATACATGTATTATACAAAACAACCCTGTAATAATATATGTAATAAGTATTTTACAATACAAATTTAATGCAGAGACAAATCAGAGCTTCCCTATGCTTATAATGTTTCTGAATTCTCTGACAGATTTAGTGAGAATAGGATAAAGACTGAAGAAATATTATATTGAGCCAAATTTTCATTCAATAAATATTGTTGCCATACTCTTTTTAGATACTGAGATATATCAATAACACATGCCCTCATGGATAGTATATTCCAGTGGATATACATTTGGAATACAGTATTAATTAGGGTTGTAAAAAACTGTAGAGAATACAGTTTTAGGAGCATAAGCAGGCATTTGGTTTGAGATTTGTTACACTGATAAAACCTATCAGTCATTAAACTGAAGTTGTTTAGTAAATATTTGTGTCTGGAGATGAAGTTTCAGGCAATGCAAGAAGTATACATTTGAGAGTCACTCTGGTGGATGAATAAAATTTTAAGTGATGAGATCGGATGAAATAAGGGAATGAGTGTGAATAGAAACTACGATCTGAGGATCATGTTCCATGGCACTCCATGATAAGAAATCAGGGAGATATGGCAAAACTAGTAAAAGTGACTGGAAAACCACAGCCAGAGACACTTAAAGCTGACTGTATTAGTCTATTTTCATGCTGCTCATAAAGATATAACAGAGACTGGATAATTTATAAAGAAAAAGAGGTTTAATGGACTCACAGTTCCACGCGGCTGGGGAGGCCTCATGATCATGGTTGAAGGCAAGAAGCACATCTTACATGGCAGCAGGCGAGAGAAAATAAGAGCCAAGAGAAAACGGAAATCCATTATAATACCTTCAGATCTCATGAGACTTATTGACTACCAGGAGAACAGTATCAGGGAAACCGCCCCTATGATTCAATTATCTCCCACCAGGTCCCTCCCACAACAGGTGGAAATTATGAGAGCGATAATTCAAGATGAGATTCAGGTGGGGACACAGCTGAGCCATATCACTGACTATTCCCAAACCGTTTCCCCACTAAATTGTCTTCACATCTTTACGAAAAATCAGTTATCACGTAAGTTTGGGTCTTCCTACAGGTGGAACTATTTCCAGACCCTCTATTGTTTCATTTGTCAATATTTCCATCTTGTTGGGAACCATACTTTGATTACTGCAGCTTTTAATGATAATTGGTTTCAGATCTTACAGCTTCACTCTTTTTAAAAGTTGTATTAGCTATTCCAGAATATTTGCATTTCCATATGAATAGAATCAGCTTGCCAATTTCTACTAAAAACGAAATTTTTATTGGAATTAATTTAAGTCTGTAGACCAATTTGGAGAAAATTAACCTTAATATTAAATCTTCCAGTTAATGAATATAGTGTATCTCTTTATTTAGATATTCTTTATTCTCAGCAATACTTAGTAAGTTTTACCATGTAGGTGTTGCACATCATGTATAAGATATACCACAAAGTACTGACTATTTTATGCTATTGTGATTTTTAAAATTTAAGTTCAATATCTAATTTTAATTGTTTACACACAATACTTTTAATTATCCTGTGCTATACAAACTTGATAAACTTGCTACAAGTTTTCTAGTAGAGTCCATGAAATTGCCTGCGTAGATAAATATGCCATGTGCAAGTAGTAAGAATTTTACTTTTTTCCTTTTAATATTCAGGGCTTTTGTTTATATTTTTAAAGAACCAGAAATTGTCTCTATTGAATTTCTCTACTGATATTTTTCTTTCCTATGTTATTGGTTTTTCCTGTTATCTTTATTATTTTATTTTCTCTCTTCTTTTGAATTTTATTTGCTCTTCATTTGCTATTTCCACAATAGAGTAGTTGAAGTATTTAGTGTGATAAATTTCCCTCTAAGTACTGCTTTTGATATATCTCACATATTATAACATTGTATTTTTTTATTTGCTTATTTAAAAATTCTTTCTTCTTCCTCCCTCTCTAAATTCTTTAACTTTGGGGTTATTTAGAAGTATATTACCTAGTTTTTGGCTGGGCACAGTGGCTCGCGCCTATAATCCCAGCACTTTGGTCGGCTGAGTTGGGCGGATCACTTGAGGTCAGAAGTTCGAGGTCAGCCTGGTCAATATAGTGAAACCCCTGTCTCTACTAAAAACACAAAAATTAGCCAGGTGTGGTGGCAGACGCCTGTAATGCCAGCTACTCAGGAGGCTGAGGCAGGAGAATCACTTGAACCCAGGAGGCAGAGGCTGCAGTGAGCTGAGATCATGCCACTGTACTCCAGCTTGGGTGACAGAGCAAAACTCTGTCTCAAAAAAGAAAAAAAGAGGCCGGGCGCGGTGGCTCAAGCCTGTAATCCCAGCACTTTGGGAGGCCGAGGCGGGTGGATCACGAGGTCAGGAGATCGAGACCATCCTGGCTAACATGGTGAAACCCCGTCTCTACTAAAAATACAAAAAACTAGCCGAGCGTGGTGGTGGGCGCCTGTAGTCCCAGCTACTCGGAGGCTGAGGCGGGAGAATGGCGTGAACCCGGGAGGTGGAGCTTGCAGTGAGCCGAGATCGCGCCACTGCACTCCAGCCTGGGTGACAGAGCGAGACTCCGTCTCAAAAAAAGAAAAAAAAGGTAGTATCTTATTTAGTTTTAAAGTATTTTGAGATTTACCAGCTATTTCCCAGTATTCACAAAGCAAAAACTAATAGATCTCTAAAGACAAATAGGCAAATCCCCCAAAACAGTTGAAAAATTTACCATCCTTTTCTCTCTGATTGAAAGAACAAGTAAACAGAAAGAACAGGATATTTTTAGTATATTTTTCTTACGAATTTTTTGTTTAATTGTATTATAGTGACAGAATATGCCCTGCATAAAATAAATCCCTTAAAATGTATCACAAATTTTATGGCCCAGAATCTTAGCTATCTATAAATGTTTTATATTCACATTTAAATAATATATATCCTGCTTATATTGGGTAGCATATTCTAGAAATTATAATTGTTTGGTAATGTTGTTCAGGTCTTTTACAAATATTAACTTTGTGTCTACTTATTCTATCAATAATGAAGAGAAAGGTGGTAAAATTTGCAACTACTGTTGGGGGATTTGTCTAATTCCCTTTGTGAGGTTTTGCTTTGCATATATTGGAGCTCTATTAGATGGTTTATAAACGTTTATCATAGTTATGTTCTCTATTCCTTGTAATAATATGTAGTCTGAAATATGCTTTGTATGATATGAGTATAGCTATTCCATCTTTTTTTTATTTTAACATGGTATATCTTTTCAATACTTTTATTTTCAGCATATTTATTCTTAATTTTTAAATCAGTCTCTTATGAACTTCATGTATTTAGACCTTATTTTTAAAATCATATTGACAATGTCTTTTAATTATAATTTTTATATTACTTCTATTTAATATGATTATATTGTATTAAAGTCTACCTTGTTGATATTTTTTCTATATATTTCTTGTTTTTTATCCTTTTTTCTGATACTTTTGAATTAATTAGTTAATTTTATGATATCATTTTAACTCTATTATTGACTTAATAGTTATAAGCTCCTCCTATTTTTCTATTTTAGTGCTTAATTTAGGGCTTATGAAGTATACGTTTAACTTATTAAAATCTACTGTCAAGCAATACTATGCCTATGCATCTATTGTATGAGAATCTTACTATAGTTCCCTTTCAATTTTTTCTCTTTCAGTTTTTGCATGATTGCTATCATACATTTTATCTTGGCTTATAAGTTCTCAAATACAATGTACTGTCTTTGCTTTAAACACACATGTAACTTAAAAAGATTTGTTTAATAATAAGTAAAGGTATACCTTGTTTTTACTTACATATTTATTGTTTCTGGTCCTCTTCACTCCTTCACTTAAATCCAGAATTCCATCTGATATTTTCCTTTTTCTAAAGGATTTCCTTTAACATTTCCTATAGTACAAATCTGCTAGTGATGAAATTTGTCAGCTTTTATATATCCAAAATGGTCTTCATTTCACCTTCATTTTTGACATATACTTTTGCTGAGTTGATTATTTTTTCTTTCAATACTTTGAAGATAATTTTTCACTGTTTTCTGGCTGTATCCTTTATAATGAGAAATTAGCTGTCTTTCTTTTGTTTCTCAGTTTTTAATTTTTATCAGTACTTTTATTTTTTGTAGCTGATTTTAAGCAATTTGATTATGATATGCCTTTGATCTCCTCCTCCCCTTCTTCCTCCTCCCACCTCCTCCTCCGCCTCTTCCTCCTCCTCTTGTTCTTCTCCTAGGGTTTATTTAGTTGTTTGGACCTGTAAGTTTATGGTGTTTATTCAATTTGGACAATTTCAGCCATTGTTTCTTTAAATATATTTTCTCTACATTTTTCTTCTCTCCTTTGTGGTCATAAATTACATGTACTTCTGGCTACCTGAGATTGCCCAATGGTTCACTGATGCTGTCAAATTTTTCTGTCTGTTTTCTTCATGAGTTTGACAGTTGATAGTTTCTCTTACTGTCTTCCAGTTCACAAATCTTTTCTTCTGCAGGGTCTAATATGATATTTTTCTCATCCATTATATTTTTCTTTTAGCATATTGTACTTTTTATCTCACAGACTTTGGGTTATTGTGATATTTTACATATTTCTGTTTAACATGATCAATCTTTTTTATCTACACTCGAACATATGTAAGACAGAAGTAATCATCTGTGTCATTTATGTGTTTGTTTTCATTGAGTGCATGTTCTCCTCATATGTTCCAACTTTTTAATGCTATAGCTTTTTTTTGGATAGCAGAAATTGTGAATTTCACCACATTGTGTGTGGGATAGTTTCTGTAGTCTCATGCTTTTTTTTCTTTTTTTTTTTCTTTTTTTTTTTTTTTAGAATAGAGTTAAATTACTGGGAAGCAATTTGAACTTATGTTTTGTTCAACAGGAGCAAAGAGACCTTTAGGACTAATTTTGCCACAATACTGATGCAAAAAATAAATAAGTAAAATAAAAATAAATAAAAAACTTCTATGAATGTTACCCAATGTCCCATTAATTATAATGTTCATTTGTTGGTTAGAAACCTGGCCCTGGCCCTGTGTGATTGTAAGCATTATTTTCCCCCCTGCTCTTTTTGAGTAATAGTTCCTTGTCTTGTATACATTTCTCACATATGTGCACTGAGAGAGCTTAGTTGAAAACACAAGAGTGGTCCTCAGCAGATATCCACTTTGGACTACTCTCTCTTTCCTTTTCAGTACTCTGCCATGTCAACTCTAATTGCTTTGGTCTTCTATGTCTTTTAACTGTTTCCTCAATTGAGGACAGCTGTCTCCATCCCCAATATTCCCTCTACTACCACCTGAAAATTCTCTCGTCAGTAAACTGTGGCAATTTTAGGATTCATTTTATTTGTTTCCCTTCTCTCAGAGATCACTTTTCTGCACTACTTGATGTCCAAAGTCTGAAAACCATTTGACATATTTGTAATTGTTTCTCACTCAGGATAAATCTGATATAAGAAATAAACCCCTCACTCACCTTTCAGTAACTTAGCTACAGTTATTTTTTAATTTTTATTTCCAAGGAGTGCTTTTATATATTTTTGCACTAAATGTGAGCTTTGTCTCTTTCGGGTGATTTTACTTCAAGCTTGAGCCTTTTTTTCCCCTTCTTTTCTTTTCTCTATAGTTTTCATTTTACTTCAGACTCTACCTTGCTCTTCACAAGGTGTTAAAGTGAGAAGGAAAAATATTTTGGCTTTAAATGCTGCTTATTTTTGTCTACTGCTAATAATTCTCTTTTAGTTACACTGAATGCATTAGATTTATATAGATTTGTTTATGCTTCCTATTCTGTATAGTTTTGGAGGGTTGGAGGATGTTTTGCGACATTCAGTTTTGTGTGGAACTAATATCTCTGGAAGTCTTTACTATATTTTTTAAAAAATATGTGACTGTAGAAACAATATAAAAGACACATAGAGAAACAACAGATTTGTTTAATGTTAAAAGAATGTCTCCTCAAGTGTCTGAGCATTTTAGAATAATTAAATATTCAATTAAAGTTAAAATATACAGTTGCATAGCTCCACATTTTGATTTCAAACCCAACAATATGTGTAAAATGGGAAAGATATAACTAGAAAAAAATATTTAAAAGGATATTTACAGCTTCATTTGACTACAAACTCATACAAAATGGTTATTATAAGACAATGAGGCCGGGCGCGGTGGCTCAAGCCTGTAATCCCAGCACTTTGGGAGGCCGAGGCGGGTGGATCACGAGGTCAGGAGATCGAGACCATCCTGGCTAACATGGTGAAACCCCGTCTCTACTAAAAATACAAAAAACTAGCCGGGCGTGGTGGCGGGCGCCTGTAGTCCCAGCTACTCGGAGGCTGAGGCGGGAGAATGGCGTGAACCCGGGAGGTGGAGCTTGCAGTGAGCCGAGATCGCGCCACCGCACTCCAGCCTGGGCGACAGAGCGAGACTCCGTCTCAAAAAAAAAAAAAAAAAAAAAAAAAAAAAAAAGACAATGAGAAAATTTAAGATATATTCTTAACATCGATACAATAATATCATTCAGAGAATGTATCTCTCAAGTATAAAAGCATCAGTATTTAAAGATAAATTCAAGGATTTTATTTAAAACATACTTATAAATGCAAAAGCCATGAAAAAAGCAAAAACTACCTAATTGCCTATCTATAGGAGAAAGACATTTGACTAAATATCAATACATTATACCATAAAATTTTATACAACTATAAAGTGAATCACATCTGAATTTTAGTAATTTTTGAGAGAACCTCAAGTTGAAAATTAAAACAGAATGTCTGCTATAAGTCAGTTTTTATTTTATAAGAATAATTGATTTTATTCATGTTTATATATGTGAAGAAAGTTAAATATGTGGAGAAAGTTAAAGATCAGTCCTCAACAGGACATCGACATTAACGTCAGTTACATATATGCAGAAAATTAAAGATTAATACTCAATAGGCCATTGACATTAGGTCCAGCAGTAAAATTGGACCTTAGAGGAAACCATATATGCTGTTTTATTGTTTCACCTGCTAAAAAGTAAGTGGATACTATGTTAGAATTTTTCAAAATATATAAAAAGTAAAGAAAGGGACATGCATTAAAAAGTTACATCTCACAACAAATATTAGCCTACGAAAATCAAAATACAATGAAAGGATTATCGACAACATGTCCAGGTCTCCTATTTGTTCAAAAGCTGAATTAAGTAGCTCTTTTGAAAGAAAAAAGTTTGCTTCCAAAGACTGGCATCAGAATATGTCTACAGCTCTTTGGCTTTTACCACACTATGAGTGTGTGCACTTTCTCATTTTGAATCATACCTTATAATTGAAGGGATTTATAAAAATCTTAAAGGAATCATTTCAGGAAGCAAACTATCGCAAATGAGAAAAATTGAAAAGACTCAGAGCTGGTAAGCTTTGAAATAGACAGAAAAGGAACTTAATGAGTTTCCACAAATATTTAAAGAGTGATTAGAATTGTACTTACAAATTTGTATTACTTTTCATAGAGAAAGAAGCAAGAGAAAATAATACTAAAACCACAAATTGTTCGGTTAGAATTTAAGTAGGATGTCTTCCCTGGAAAGACAATAAACAAATGAAAGATGCTAATTAGAAACGCTATTAAATAATTATACATAAAAATAAATTACATAATCCTTTATGTTAATATAACTTAATATTTGTCTTACACATGTATATATTACATTTTATTTTTGTTTGCTTTTTAATCTTCAGAAATACTCTATGTCATCAAAAAGACATTATTATCTCCATATTTATCTATAAACATTTCTCTGTTGAACGATGTACACTATGTCACATAACTTCTTTTGGTAACAAAACACATTTTTATATAGATCATCAATTGCATATTTTATACAAAACTACAAGCATATTTTAACTCATTTTCCAAGAGTGAGATACTTGATTCTTCAAGAGCCAGCACATATTTTAAATGGACTCCCAGCAGAGCTTCAATAAATACACAGTAAAAAGACAGTATGTTTTAAAATAAAATTTTTGGAGTCTCTTTCCATTCTCTGATCCTGATAATGAAATAATCTATTTTAAAAGAGAAGCATTATTGAAAGAGATAAAATGTCTTTCTTATAGAATACATCTTCCCTGCACGGTACAAAGTTTGCTATGAGCATTCAGTATTTCAGTACATTTCCATTTCATTATTTCTCACCACAGAAAGAAGGTCTCTTGAATTTACATTTTAAGGAATTTCTTCTGTTATTTGAAATTCAATGAGATTGACTTAAATTCTTAAAGTATTTGTATCTGGGTAAAATAATTTTAAAATTATGTTTTGAAAAGTATACAATTTTCCATATGCTTACTTAAGGAGAATTAAAATGTCCAAATTTTATGTCGACACAATAATTATCTATAAAAAATTATTTTGAATTATCTAATTAAGTCCTATCATATATCTAGAAGATACATTAATTCAAGAAAATTAGATATGTGTTTACTTTAGATTGCTGAAGTGTACCACACATGCACATTTTTAAAACTAAGATAGCAGTTTAGAGAAAAGAGTTTTGTCCCAGAACAGGTTCTCCAGGAAGCAACATTTGAAATTAAATTCAATGTGCAGAAGGTCTATTAGGGCAGGGTCTTGGGATCAACAGCTACTTACGGCAGCAGCAGCAGCAGATTTGAGTAGCTGGAGAAGTGAAAGGGCAATGCCAACTGGGCAAAAGCCTCCTGTGATTCGATGGGAGGATCTGGAGTAAATACGGCTCATTGGAGTTGTCCTGGTTTAGTCTGAAATGGCTAAGACTTTATAACCTCTACTATAAGTCATTAGAGGTGGACTGCTTAGGGAATGAAATGACTTTAAGCAAAGTAATCTTTGGCACCCGAGGTAGTCCCTGAAAGGGGCTGACACCCGAATGACATCGAATGCTCCCAGCAGCTGGTACAGTAAGCCCTTTCAGGAAGATAGATATGGGATGAACTTTACCATGTCAACGACAATCAGTTCTAGTTGTAAGGTATACAATCAGTTGTAAGGTATACAGCTTGAGTTATAAAACACAATTGTACTCGCAGAACATTATTCATACACTCAAATATTAATGAGAGATAATAATTTATTTTACCTCTGGAGGTTATTTTAAATGATATTGGTTTGAATGCATATTGTTGTGATGGTATATGGATTTTTAAATTTTGATTCTATTTTGCTTGGTCCTGAAGGGGTGGGTCCTATCTGTTGTCATTTAAACTTTGTTTTGTTTTTTCTCCTGAAACAAACCCCTTTATTCAACATGTCAGGCATGTAATCGCAGAAGAAAATTAAATGAGAGATGTTTATTCAGATTCTGAAATGTTTATGTTAAAAATAACTAAGTAATACTCCCAGATTTTTATGCTGTGAGTTTTTTAAGTGGAATTTTAATGGCTTGGAGATAATTATTCACTAAAGAAGTATCACATGTGTTTTCTATTGTTAGTTTTAATAGTACCCAGGAAAATCTACATTAAAAATATCCTTTTATGAGATGCCTTCCTGAGGCATATTAACATAAATCAATTTGATGATTCACACTTATTAGATTCCTTTTAGTTGGAGGTAGGTAATAAATACAGGCCTTCTAACTGACAACATTTTTATCAGGTATAATATTACAATAATTGTAATTTTCAGGAGGAAACCTGCTACATGTATCTTTATGGGCAAACAGATCCAAAATACTTTGATAGCACCGGTTCTCCATTCTCACTGCAGTCACAGATCTTTGTTCTTTGGGTGGTACGATGCCACCTTATATGAAAGATTCATTCACAGTAGGTACAGCCATATTCTAGAGATACAATTTATCTCAACTTTTACATAGTCATGTAACAAAACATGTTAATGGACACAGAACCTATTCAGAATCATAAACTTAAGATATTATTTCCAGTGGAGTAGTTTATAGGGCTGAATACATCCTTAAAACTCTGTTGTTTCAAGGGCACATTCCTATACAATATTTTAACAACTCACACGCTATGAAAACCACTCCCTTTATCAATAAAAAAGTCATGTCTATGACATATTAGACTAGCACACTCTAAGGTGTTGAGTAGATATCATGTTAAAAGAAATACTTAGTAGTAGCTTGCTCTGTTTTGTGGGCTTCTAAATAAAAATCACTTCAACCAGGGGTACCCAACCTCTGGGCCACACACCTATACCCCTTTGTGGTGTGTTAGGAACTGGGCCACACAGCAGGAGGTGAGCATCAGGTGAGCAAGCATCACCGCCTGAGTTCTGCCTCCTATCAGATCAGCAAGGGCATTAGATTCTCATAGGAGTTCAAACCCTATTGTGAACTGCACATGCAAGGGATCTAGGGTGTAGGCTCCTTATGATAATCTAATGCCTGATTCTATTTCATCCCAAAACCATACCCCTCCCCATCTGTGGAAAAATTGTCTTATAAGAAACCAGTCGTTGGTCCCAAAATGGTTGCGGACGACTGATTTAAATGCTAGCTGACATCCTCTCGAGGGTGCCTTCCTAAAGAGTACAGTTTAGAAATTAACTGTTCTTGGTGAAGGGGGATAGTTTACAACTAATTAATGCACAGACATATTTCTTAACCAGGCTGATTTATGTTAAAGTAAATTATATATAATTTAACATTGGCATGAGAACATACAAGTAAGACTAAACACAAGAACATAAAACAAAATTAAAAAGCAGGATAAGGTTTAAAATGTTATTTTTTAAGTAACTTTTTAACTATAGTAACTACATTTGGAGATCATCAAAATGTACCACCAATATACTGTACATTATTTTCAGTATGCCTGACAGCTAATGAATGACACCATGCCCAGGATCAAAACAATCTATTATAGCTCATACCTGTAATCCTAGCATTTTGGGAGGCCGAGGTGGGCAAATAGCCTGAGGTCAGGGATTTGTGACCAGCCTGGCTAACATGGTGAAACCCCGTCTCTACTAAAAATACAAAAATTAGCCAGGCGTCGTGGTGGGCGGCCATAATCCCAGCTACTCGGGAGCTGAGGCAAGATAATCGCTTGAACCTGGGAGATGGAGGTTGCAGTGAGCCAACATCACGCCACTGCACTACAGTCTGGGTGACAGAGGGAGACTCCATCTCAAAAAAAAAAAGACAGTGTATTAGATGTTACTACCTAATTGCCTCATGAGGTCCATGACCAAACAGTATGATATAGACTCTAAAATATACCTGAAATTAAACACCAACATTTGATAACTTAGCATATTGGTTTAAATAATTAAAATTTTAAATATTTTCAATGAAAAGGTGAAGTTAGAAACTGAATCCGAACTAAGAGAAGGAAGTGTGCATGTGTGAGAGACATTATGAGAATTTGTGAGAGAGTATGTGTATATCTTTATTTCGATAACAGGAAAACAAATTCTGGACACCAGATTGTCATGCATGTCATGAGGTCAGAATAAAAGAGAACAGAGTTTTAAGTGACCAGAAAGCTATGGGGAAAGACAACTTTTAATATCACAAAAGTATCAACAATGTTAAACTCTCAAAGCTCTGCTTCAAGCTATTTGGAATGTGTACAAACCTGGGACAATCAATGCATGGCACATATTGTTAGAAATGGTTTTCTAATGATGATTACCCTGCTATACAGGATGTTTACTTCACAAAACAGTAATTACTATCTTCAGTGTGATTCATGTCATTAAAATGTTGCCTGTGCTTGGAGAGCCCTGACAGAAATAACCCTAACATAATCAAATCCATGACTTTTATCCGAACAAAAAACTAACTCATCAGCCATGACAGAGTACCCAGTGTTTTGACAGAGTATCAGAAACTAGCATCTGGGCAAGTCATTTTAAGAACACCTCAAGTTTTCACTCTCCCAGCAGTGCAGAAGAATAAAGAGAAAGACAGTACAAGAAATACATAACTATAGCCTCTTAGAGACAGAAAGGTCACGTCGCCCAATCTCCATCTCAATGAAAGAACACCTTGCACAGCATCCTTCAGAAATGGCCTTTGGTCTCCCTTAAATGAGTCCCATGGCAGGGAGTATGTTGTGGAGAGGCTTCCTTATTTGGAAAGCTATTATTCTCAGAAAGTTCTTGATTATTTAGAGTGAAAAATGTGTCTGCCCATTGCTCCTTGTTCTACAATTTGAAAGCACAGAAAATAAATCAACTCCCTCTTCTAAATGAAAGTTCTTAAGATACTTTAAGATGCAATAATGCCTCTGGTTAAGCTTTTTCTGTCTAGGCCAAGACTTTGCAGTTTCCTGAACTTGTCCCTCACACAAACCCTTCAAATTTGTTTAGAGAGTATTAGTTGGTCAATCTTCTCTTTCTGCGTGGCACCTACAATACAAAATAATGTGCTATTTGTAGAATAGCAAAGAATCATGGTCAGAAACTATGTTCTCATCTGGACACTACACTGCTGTAAATGCAACTGAATGTGGACATAATTAGAGTTATATGTTTATGTCTTCTTGCTTGCATTCACCAAGAATATCACACAATTTTTTCTGTAGAACTTATCAAAAAAAGATATCCTATTTCTAATCAAGATTTCTACTTGATATGCAAATATATTATTTTACTTTTGAAAGCTTTTTAGTTTCTGTTCATCATTACAGCTTGTTCTGATCTTCACAGTCCAGGTATACTGAATTTCGTCACATATGTGTACTCTTATTCTCTCTTCTACTTCAAGGTCTGTGCAGCTCCTGTTTCTCTTCCCAAAAGGTTCTTCTCAATCTCACATTGCCTTAGTCAGCTTGGCTGCTAGAAAAACAATACCATCAACTGAGAGGTTTACGCAACATTTATTTCTCACAGTTCCGGAGGTCTGAAGTCCAAAATCAGGGCGCCAATAGCATGAGTTTCTTGGTGAGGTCCCTATTCCTGGTTTATAGATAGACATTATTGCTGTGTCCTCACATGGCAGAAAGAGCTAGCTAGCTCTCTAGCTTCTTCTTACAAAAGCAATTATCTCATTCATGAGGGTTCCACCTTCATGATCTCATTATCCCCAAAAGATCCTCACCTTCAAATACCATCACATTGGAATTACAGTTTCAACACATGAATCTGTGGGGGACATGAACATTCAGTCCATTGCATATACACACCGACTCACATTCATTGTTCTCAATTTCCTTTAGCTGGCTCACTAACTTGCATTTTCTTCCGTTCCAAATTTAAAATCCTCCAGGACGGTCTCAATGAACAGCCAGTTATATGTAATTTATATACTGAAGAGCTCCTTATTAACACTCAATATTCTCACCAAACAGCCAGCTTTGGTTTACAGTGTTAAACACAGCATGCTGTGCGTGCAGCATCCATATTTGCCCCCTCCCCTGCTATAAGCCAGGCAGGACACAGAGGGCTTGGTACCTAGTAAGGGCTCAGTATGAATCTACTGAGCTAGGGAGTCAATGTGGAATTTTGATTCTACTCTGCAGTATGTCAGCAACCTGTATCTGTTTTCAGTCATCCTTTTTCATACCTGCTAGGGTAGTAAAGAATGTAAAATAGAAAAAGGCTAGGGTTGTGCTATGAAATTACATTATAGTACAACTTTTATCTGATTTTTTACAAATTTTAGATAATATTTTGCTTTAGGTAATATTTTAGGTAATAACATACTATGAATCTTCCTATTTGTATTGCTTCCTCCAAATTATAACACATTTTGCTAAAGACCAAAATAAAATGAAAATACAGTATATCCATGGCATCTTCCTAGTAATGCTACTTGAAAGAACATGGCAGAACTCACACAACTTCTTAGTGAATCTGTGTAATGGGATATGGGGTGAGCAAAATAAGAACATTAAGGTGTCAGATTATTGCTAGCTATGTGAATTTAGGTTAGTATCACATTTTCTTCATTGGTAAAGTGAAGATATTAACATAATTATATCACAGACTTTGGTGATAAAAAAGTTAGTAGCTATCACTACCTCTAGCAATTTGTTGATTAATCTCAGTATTCAGAAAACCACTTGTCTAAAAATTTCCTCTGGAATTTTACAAAGGATCAGTATTAAGGTTATCATATTATCCCCAGACCGAACATTTAAAAAAATAGAAACTTAAACGAAAATAGTCATCTTTCTCCAAACTTTAACTCCTCTCTCAATTTTGATTCATGAGAGATTACAAAAGTAGATACCAAACCACTTCCTGCTGGGCGCTGTGGCTCAGGCGTATCATCCTAGCACTTTGGGAGGCCAAGGCAGACGGATCACAAGGTCAGAAGATCGAGACCATCCTGGTCAACATGGCGAAACCTTGACCCTACTAAAATAGAAAAAAACGAAAAACGAAAACAAAAACAAAAAATTAGTAGGGCGTGGTAGCACACACACCTATCGTCTCAGCTACTCGGGAGGCTGAGGGAGGGGAATCGCTTGAACCAAGGAGGCAGAGGTTGCACTGAGTTAAGATCACGCCACTGCACTCCAGCCTGGTGACAGAGTGAGACTCCGTCTCAAAAAAGCAAAAACAAAAAAAACCCACTTTAATAGTTTAGAACTCCAAAAATTCATTTGTCTTAATGTATGCCACGAGCTGGCAAACTTTGTCTATGAAGGGCCAGAGGGCAAATATCTCTCACTTTGCAGACTCTGCCATCTCTATCTCAGCCAATCAACTCTGCCTATAGAACAAAAGCAGATATGGATAATATATACGTGAATGAGAAGGGCTGTGAACCAATAAAATTATATTTACAAAAGCAGGCAGCTGGCTGGATTTGGCTTGCAGACGGTAGTTTGCCAACTCCTTGGCTATGATTTCAAACTCACTTAAAAATGGCAATTTGCATTCATATTTTCTGTCCTGTTTTAGCATGCATATGTAACACTCTCCTATTTGAATAGTGATATAGCAGAAAAAGGAAGAATATAGAAATTATAAATTTTGCCTTTAAGCGAATAAGTTTGATTATATTGACACATCCTTTCTTTTTCCATCTTATAACTCTTCCTTAGGTTTTACATACACTTTGTTGCTTGTAGTACTTTTCAAAACTCAATCTGTGTTTTAGACTTCCCAATGCTATTCTTAGAGTCACAACAATGTACAATGTTTTTCAACGTTGATATACATTGCCCTTTCTGAAATTTGAGTATTTTCTTTCACAATTTGAGATTATAATATAGTGTTAATAATTTCTTCAGATTACTGTCTTTTTTCTTCCTCATTGAAATTGTTCTCAATTGCAGAGTTGGAATTGTATTTTAGAAACTCTCATTATCCTTCACCTGTGAAGCCTTAACAATTTTTTTTTTTAAGTATAAGCTCTTATATGAATGTGAGCAAGTCAGAATTGTGTGGCTTAATCAGTTCTCACCAAGCAAGTATACCGTATAACCTTCTCCAGGTCAAAAAGTTAAAAAAAGAGAGAGAGAGAGATATCTAGAAATAGAGAAACTCCTAGTCTATACATGCCCTAAAATCAAACATTATCCTTAATTATAATGCCATATGGTAGATTTATCTGCTTTTGTAGTTTATGGAAATGAAATAATACATTATATATTGCCTTCTCTTGTTCATCATTATGTCTGTATGATTCATTCATTATGATAGAAGTGGCAGTAGTCATCCTTTCATTCTCATTGGGGTATTTGGTTTTATTTTTAATACACACTGGTTATTTATCCTATGTAACTTCGATGAACATTTACATGATTTTCAGTTTGTGACTATTTCATATAGCTCTATGAACATTCTTGTACATTTCTTTTGGTAAACACATAGATAAATTCTGTTGGGTTATGCCTAGGAGAGGAATTGCTGGATAATAGGTTATACCTATGTTCAGCTATAGCCAACCTGTTTTCCAAAGTGATTGTACCAATTCCCATTCCTCCCTGCGATAGATGACACTTCTAGCTTCTCCACATCATCACTCAAAATTAGTTTTATTAATAATAATAACAATTTGAAAAACCTTCATGCATGCTTAATGAAAAATAGAAACAAGGCAGTTTCTTTTTCTCTTTCTTATTTTTTTTCACTCACCGATGTCTTGACACTGCCTTTGATTTATTTCCACACTCAAAGTCATTTTCCACCTGGCTTTTTTGAATGATTGCTTATGGAAAGACAGGTGCCTGCTCTTCAAGCTCTTACCCCTTAGGCTCTAGCAGGAAAGCTGGTGTGCATTTGCAGCATGCATAGTAGGTATCACCTCAGGCAAGGAACCCATCAGACAGGTCATTATGTTTCCATACTGTCTGAGTATCGCTATCTGTTGGAATCATCCACTAATTAGCCACTTTTCTGGGTCATAGTCACACACAGAGTTATCTACACATAACCAAAAACTCAGTCCACCCAGATCCAAGCAAGTGTGAGCTCTTGTGACATACAGTGAATAATTTGACTTCTCAGAGCTTCAATTTTCTTACCCACAAAATAGAAATCATACTGATCTCTCACAGTATCTGGGGGAAGAAAACACATATTAAGCATGTGATTAAGCATTCGGTGTTTTATATATACTAAATAGTAGTTATTTTATTGTTCTTTCATCTAACTTTTCTCAGTGTTCTTCATTGACTATATGGAAAAATCTTCAAGGCCAGACTGAGTTTTAGAGTATATATACCCTTGTGTTTACTAAATTCCAGGCAGTCTTAGGGCAAGAGAAGTTAATTTCATTTCCCTCTTCCACAGAGCTCAATCTAGGATTTCAGAGGATAATAAATGTGCATTCTCAGTAGCATCCCTATTCTACATGCTTTCCGTGAGACTATTTAGCCTCTCTCTTTTGCTGCTAAATACACATACCATGTTTTGTTCATATTTTAGGATACATGGTGAACAGGGCAAAACTGTCTATAAATTTTTTCACAGTTCTTTTGGAAAATACACCACATCACCCAGCAGTATCCAGTGGGCCGCTTTTAAGTTACTTCTGTTGTGACTATGTCAGAAGTACTTAACTTCATTGAGATTCTCCTCTACCTCTTTTTTAATCAAATACACTGGAACACAGAAAATTGACAAATAGAGAGCAAATGGCTTTCCTGACTCTGTGACACTGACAGCTTTCTAGCCATTCAAATGAAATAAGCAGAGCCTTTTATTTTCACTTTAGGCTATCAACATTAAGTGCAACACATACTGGCTAAACACCCATTTAACATTTAATTCATGTACAATCTTGGACACTTGCTTATCTTGCTTAAGTTTTTTAAAGTGTGATGTCTCAAGGACATTAGCCCATTCATATATCCCTTCTTTTGCCTACACTCTCTAATACAGGAATAAGCTGGTCAGCAAGTATTTCTTGTGGATTATATAATGAATTGTTTAATAAAATAGAATGAAAGGCATGCAAATATTCAGGCACAATATATATTATATCTCAATAATGTATCCTTGAATATAGTTAATGCTGTTTACTTAGACAATATTCTCAATGCATTTTTGCTTATCTTCAACTATACTACTTCTATATTTTCATTGAATAATAACCGGCTATCTTTATGGAAATGTTTCACTAATATACCCAGAACCATTGCTAGTATTTATTTATTTGCTTACTTTAAAGATACTGTCTCACTATGTTGGTCAGGCTGTCCTCAAACTCCTGAGTTCAAGGCATCCTCCTGTCTCAGCCTCCAGAGTAGCTGGGACTACAGATGTGTGCCACCTTGCCCAGTTTGTTAACATTTATTGAGCATTGTTTACCTGTCAGACCCTCTTTTACGTTTCATGTGTATTGTTCATTAACCTTCACAACATCTTTGTGAGATTGGAGTTATTATTACAGGTGGAGAAATTAAGTCTTTTAAATAACTTACCAGAGATCACTCTGGTATCTAGTGGCAATGACTAAGATATGAATTACCTTGCTATGCTGATTCCTGATCCAGTGTATCCCAAAATATTTGAATATATAAAATACACTGTTAGAATGCTCCTTTCAAAAAGAAATGATGTCTACCTTGTCAGGCCTCCAGCCCAAACCAAGCCATCACATCCCCTGTGACTTGCATGTCTGCCCAGATGGCCTGAAGTAACTGAAGAATCACAAAAGAAGTGAAAATGCCCTGCCCCGCCTTAACTGATGACATTCCACCACAAAAGAAGTGAAAATGGCGGTCCTTGCCTTAATTGATGACATTACCTTGTGAAAGTCCTTTTCCTGGCTCATCCAGGCTCAGAAAGCTCCACCGCTGAGCACCTTGTGACTCCCACTCCTGCCTGCCAGAGAACAACCCCCCTTTGACTGGAATTTTCCTTTACCTACCCAAATCCTATAAAACGGCCCCACCCTTATCTCCCTTTGCTGACTCTATTTTCGGACTCAGCCCTCCTGTGCCCAGGTGATTAAAAAGCTTTATTGCTCACACAAAGCCTGTTTGGTGGTCTCTTCACATGGATGTGCATGACATACCTTACTGAAATATTATTGATAATATTGCTGCATACCACCCCCACAATAGCATTCTTTTAAAAAGCAGTAAGAAAACTCTACAACAGCTTGGTTATTTGTTGTTACTTCATAACTATCTCTAGCTTAAAAATCCTTCATCCAAGGCTGTACCAAAGTATCTGACAGAAAATCCGCTGACTGTTAGAGACAGTGGACTTTTTGTTTTGTTTCTTTTTTAAACATGCCTATGAATTTGTCTTTCTCCCTCTCTAATCAAGAGTCATGCTCCCTGAATCAAAGATGTTGAACAATCAGCAAAGCCTGGAAACATGGATGCTCCAAGCCTACCTAAGGAAGGAGATGACAGGAAAGGGGATATTCCCAATGGAGTTTTTCCACATGCTCTACAGTCTTGCCAAAGTGTCCTCTGTGTACTAGTAGTATCCGCATCACCAAGGATTTTGTTAGAAATGTAGACTCTCAGGCCCTACTTCACACATAGCATGAGAGAACCAATTTCAAAATGATCCCTGGGATTTCCTCCTCTTGGTGCAGACACTCTCTGTGATCATCTCCCCATGATTGCCAGTGTGACACGTGAACATGACTGGATTTATTCCAATAATTTGGTTATATTACATGGCAAAGGTAAGAGGACTTTGGTGATATGCTAAAATTTCCTAATTAGTTGACTTTAATACAACCCAGGGGGAGATTATCCTGGGTAGGCCTTGGCTAATTGGGTGAACCCCAAAAATGAGAGTCTACAGGTTATTCAGAAAGATTTGAAGCAGGGGAGATACACTTCTGTTTTTTGTGAAGAAAGAAACTGCCTTATGCAGATGACCGCATAGCAAGAAATGGTGGGATGCCCCTAGGAACTAAGTTCTTGGTTCCACAACCACAAGGAAATATATGTTGCCAACAATCAATGAACTTGAGGGGGGATACCAAGCCTCATGTGAGACTACAGCCCCTGGCAACAGCGTGGTTCCAGCCTACTGAGAGGCTGAGCAGAGGAACCAGATAACTTGTACCTATAATCCTGACCCAGTGGAAATGATAAGATAATAAATGTGTGTTGTTCTAAAGCATTTAGTCTGTGGTATTTTGTTTATAGCAATAGAAAACATACACATGCTAAATCAGAATCTGCATTTTTTATAAGAATCCCAATTGATTCTTATTCCCATTAAAGTTTGAAGCATTTCCCTATAGTCTACAGCGGAAGTAACACTGTCAACATCATCTGCAAAGGAAGAAATTACATAAAACAGAGATCACAGGAATTATTTATGATGAAACTTAAAAGTTAGAAATTAGCCTACATGCTTAATATTTGAAATTTTATTTATTTTTAAATTGAGCACACTTATGATTGTAAAATATATTTTGCACATTATAAAATATACATGCAATAGAAATTTTAAAACTTGAAATAACATTTGACAATATTTTATTTTGTATTTGAAAATACTTTTTCTCATTGAATTTATTAGCAACAATAAGTTATTGTTGCTAACAATATTAATATATCTGTGTATTTATATTACTTACATGATCATGGTGGCAATTTACTCAATGATCAGGGGATTTTCTAAAAATTTTTAGATCACATTATCATTTAGAAATTCAAATGTAAGGAATTAAGTTGAGATGTACACTAAGTTTTTATATGTGTAATAGCTATTCAATTAATATGTTTACATACAATGTAATATGTTATAACATTGGCCAGGAACGAGAAGCACATAGAGTGCACAAATTTTGCTTTCTACAAATACTATTCTCCAATAAGAGGAAGAGGGAATAAATGGCCCATTCTAGGCCTGGGCAGAACATATAAAAGACGATCTTGGAGGTTTTTCTAGGCTAGAAAAAAGAGAAATGCTCAAAAAATAAAATAAACAAAGAAACAAAAGAAAATGTACAATGATGGGCATATTCCTAAGGGATACGAGAGCCAATTGTGTCTCTTTACCAGTGGCCAATGCTGTAACAAATTTTGCAACAAAATAAAGAAAGCAGTACTGGAGTGTAACCCAAAGTATGAAATAAATATCCATGAGTCCATGCTAACATAAATAATCAAGAGATAAATAAATAAATTAATTAATTAATGGGACATATAAGACAAATATCCACTGCAGAATAAATCTCCACTCCTCAGGTGTGGGCTGCACATGGAGAGACTTCCTTCCACAGAATTGAGTATGGAAATGGGGGGAAAGAGTGATTTCACAATATGGAGTGACCCGACAGACACTACTTCAACTAGGGAATCAAGGTTAAGACACACAGTGATGTCATGTTGATGGATTTTATCTTTGATACAACATGATAAAAATGGCAGTTTCCCCTGTGTTCTTCCTCACTAAACCCCTTATCTCCAGTATTATCATGAGGAAATAATAATAATCAGACAAATCCCAATTGAAGATTCTGTAAAATACCTCACCAGTACTCCTCAAAATGCTCAAGTACTGCTCGAAAATATAGAAGAAATGTAGTATCAAATATATGAAAACTCTCTGTATTATCTTTTTGATTTTTCTTTAAACTTAAAAGTATCCTAAAATAGAATATTATTTTTTTAAAAAAATTGATATGAGAAGTAGATACTAGGCGAAAAACTGATGTATGGACAGAGAGAGGAATCTAGTCCTCAGGACATAGGAGACGCTAGAAGGAGGAGGTCAGGTCAGCACATGAAGTTTCTTGTTAGAGAAATAAATGGCCTATTACCTGGCATTATTGGTGAAATATATTGGTCCGAATTCTAAGGTAAGTCATCAGTCAGTCTAGCTATAGTTTGTTTTTGTCTCTGCTAATAAGCAAAGCAAAGTTCTAAGCCAGACCACATATAACAGAAACTCAATTTACATTTGTGGTAAAACCATAGGAATTCCACAGTCCTTTCTCATGGCAGCATTGAACTTTGTTAGGGGGTCAAAGCAAATACATTCAGAAATAAAGTAATCAAGGAAGCCAATAACAGTGTCATTTTATAGAATGTCTCCTCTTATGTGTCAAGAAGAATTTTAGCTGCTTTGCATACCTAATCAAATATCAATTTGGTAAATTGGATATTATTATTCTTATTTTAGTTGTAACTGGGACTCAGAAGGATTAAGTCATCTATGTTCAAGTTTGTGTCTTCATAAGGGCTAAGTGGCAAACTTGATGTGTGAACCCAGGAAGCAGGAGAGACCTTGCTCTTAACCATCAGTGTACCTATATAAAATTAACCACCCACACAAAATTGACTGTCAAATAAAGGGCACAGAAAACAAATGCTTTGAGGATTATGCTGTGAAAGTGCTTTTTTCTTATATAGGGAAATGTGCACATTATCTATTTGGTAAGCAGACAAAAAATTCTAATATATGTGCAAAGGCTACTTAAATCTCTACTTTGTTCTTGCTGTTGAAGAGGCACAAAGATGAGATGTTGAACAGCTAGAAGTTGATAATCAATGTTGGATTTGCTATGAATTGCTGGGTTCAATGGCTCTACCTTCCTTTACTTCCTAATGTGTTCAAGGATAAAGTTAAATGATCTATGACAAATGCTGGCATAAATTCCCCAGAATCTCTTCAGTTATGCCAAAATTTCTTATCTCTAGCCCATAGGTTTCCTCACCTCACTTCCCTCTCTTATTGTCATCTACCAACTATTGTATTTATTTGTCTTTATCCTTCCCCATGAGAAAAACACAACAAAAATAGAACTAGTTCATTGAATCCTCTTCTGATTTCCATATGGTTGATGTGTCTGAGAATTCTGGTAAGTCACTAGATATATGCTGCCAAACAGCTACTTTGCTTTGCCCCTACAAGATGACACTAGGATCCAGGTACAAAGTTGTATATAATTTACACGTTATCCAATCAGATTTTTAAAATATTTATTCTCATCAATCATAATTTAAATTATTGAATCCTTATTGAAAATAATGATAAATTATAAGAGCAGCAACTACACAATAGGAAAAAAATATGGTGGCATGTTTGTACTTTATGGTATATTGCTCTTAGGTTGTGAACGCTACAGCATCTCCAAGTTGGATTTTAAAAACTAGTTTTAACAGTGCTCTTTGTAAAGGCAGCAAGACTGAAGGCACTTCACTTATGTGGAATATTTTGTGCTGTTTAAGCATTATATTTGTTGATGAATTAAAGTGCCATAAAATAAATTAATAAAGATGTTTGGAAACCAAACCATATAACAAATAATGAAGAATGAAGGACAGGTCTGTTTAGTCTGGAAAAGAGAAAATGTATGAGAGTAATAGCAGCCTCCTTTAAACATTTGAATGCCACTTCCATTTACTTCAATCTGTATGCAAATTATAGGAGACTCATTCTCTGCTTTTGTGTTAGGCCTTCATGCTCCTGTCTGCACTGAAGACAGTTGGTCTAGTCAGAAGTCTTTTCCTCTTTGAAGGCTTTTTTGATATCCAACCTCACTGGTGAGTCGGGAGTTCTTTTATTCAGCTTCTGTAAGATCTTTGGCTGTACTTTCTTCACAGGATTAATCATATTGGCTCACTGTGTATTTGACTTGTTCACTTTTCAAAGGTAGAGATTTGTAATGTGCATTTCTATATTCAAGATCTGATAGAAACTTTGACTGTTAGCTATGTGATGGATGAATGAATAAATGAATAGCATACAGAAAGAAGAGTAGACTTGCTCTCTGTTGCTTTTATATGCCTTTCACTGGCTGCAATTTATAGAGATGCAGAGGTAGGGTCAATATAAAAACAGTATGACTTTCAGAATTGATAAGCAGGGTGCAGATATCTCTATAAGGCATTAAGCTGACAGCCTTTAGTGTTTACACATAAAATCCATGTCTGAGGAGCTCTGGAAAGGATCACTGCATTTGGAGGAATTTGGAGTGCATAACATCCAAAATACCTTTTAGTCACTTATGAATCAATTCTGATTTAGCAGGATATTTTGATAAATGTCTGTATCCTATGAACTTACACATTTTGAGTAAATGTATCCCACATTCTAATTTTCATCCATATTCAAGTAGTTATTTTAAATATAAAAAGGATAACTGTCTGCCAATCACATATCTGTCAGCTTCTTTTAAAAAATTAATGTAAAGTACACTGTATAAAGTGAAATTAAACTTTTTAAAATTTATCTTCAACTTAATCAAGAGTACTTAATTTTACCTTTGCCTCTGTTCTGAATGTCAGAATATTCTTACATAAGTCATGTTGATGCTGCATCTTAACTATGAATGAAACACCATCATCTCCCTCACCTGGGTAACTGGTGCATTGTCAGATTAACTTTTTAAAGTTATTCAAAATGTTCTATGGTATGTAAAATTCAAAGGCATCAATACTATTACAGTCCTGTTGAGATACACCATTAAAGTCCTTCTTAACACGTCTTCACTTTTTAAAAATGAAATATGTTTTCAGAATAGGTTAATAAGTTCTAAGAATTTAACAAAAAACTATTATCAATTAAACTATTGTCCATGGAGAGATAACAGTAATGAAATCATTATATCAAATAATATGACAGGACTACGTAAAATTTTAATTAGCGAACACACCATACTTAATTTTATTTAAAAATAAATAACTGAAATATAGATGGGAAACATTGAAATCACATGCTGCTTCAGAACTCTAATGTAAATGTGATTTGATCAATAAATAAACAGAGAATAATAAATTTAAATGCCATTAAACATATTAGTTGACATTAATTTGATGTAAGTTTCATATTGGCATGTGAAATTGCAAATAGCAACAATTTTTCACCATGCAAATGTTTATTTTAATTCCATAAAATACAATAAAAATAAAAGTCACTTTATTAAAAATTTACATAATAAATATGCTCTATTATTTTTATTTTTCAGAAAACATGATGTTCTTTAGAAAATCTAGCATTCTATCTAAACTCAAAACAATAAGGGAGGTTCCCAAGCATAATGTTCTTTAAAATTGTTGTTAACATAGAGAGGATAATAGTACCGTGCCCACCAGAGAATACCTACTAAATGAATATGAGTTTATAAGGCGAAAAAAGAGAAATTAAGATTTTTATCTTACCGGATTAAGAAATTAAAATTTCAGCTTACCAATATAGATATATTACATATAAAATACAACCACACCTCTCCTGTTCCATTAACTTGTGTTCATGAAGCACTAGCTATGTGACAGGCAGGATTTAAAGCACATTAGTCTATTTAAACTTTATGCTTTTCTTTTTTTCTTTCGTTCTTTTTTTTTTTTTTAATGAGGCTGAGTTTCCCTCTGCAGCGCAGGCTGGAGAGCAGTGGCGCAATCTCGGCTCACTACCGCTGCCGCTTCCCGGGTTCCAGTGATTTTCCTGCCTCCGCCTCTTGAGTAGCTGGGACTACAGGCGCCTACCACTACGCCCAGCTATTTTTGTATTTCTAGTAGAGACGGTGTTTCACCATGTTAGCCAGGATGGTCTTGATGTCCTAACCTCGTGATCCGCCCACCCACCTCGGCCTCCCAAAGTGCTGGGATTAACCACCAGGCACAGCCAGTCTATTTAATCTTAAGAATGATTCTATAATTATTCTACTTACACAAGAATAAACTGAAAGTAGAGGCATACCTAATTGAACCTAAGTAAAAAAACTAAGAAATAGAACCTGAGGAATTTATGGGTTCAGTCCTCAGAACAAACCCTTCTAGTTATTCTACTATCTCTCTGTGTAGAAAGCTATTGATAGGAAAGTTTCATTATAACTGTCAGAACAAATAATAGTGGATCTTCCTATAATTTTAATTTTAGTTAAAATTAATAACAAAGTGATCGATTTTTGACATTCATTTAGGATAAAAAACATTAGAAGAAATGACATTAATAACAAATGACAAGAAGATGAATAATCAAAAAAATTATAAACTTTCTTGAGCTCATCAGAGAGGTGAGGTGACAGGCTAACCAACTAAACTGAACTATCTAAAGAAAGTGCTTCCCAGAAGAGGCAGACCTATGGTAGAAGGCTTCTATCATAAAATACAGGTAAATAATGAAACTAGACCCCCACCTCTCATCCTGTACAAAAATCAACTCAAAATAGATTAAAGACCTTAATATAAAACCCCAAAATACAAAACTACTAGTAGAAAACATAGGGGAAATGCTTTAGGACATTGGCCCAGAAAAATATTTTATAAATAAGAACTCAAAAGCATAGTCAGGGAAGATGGTGGATAGTAGACAAGGCTGGCATGCAGCTCCCACTTGGACAAACAGAAAAGTGTGTAGACACTCTCACCATGGACTTTTGCTCCAAGTACCACCACGGGTGTGTATCAGAAAAACTGAAAGAATTCACAGATCTTTAGGAAGAAATGGCAGGCCACTGCCAATTCTGGAAGACACGCACAAAAGTATGAATTCCCAAAGTGTGAGAAGCGGGGAAACCTGCTTCCAGACACATGTCCCCACCAGGGAACCTGAAAATCCATATTACAGGAGAAGAATTAACTGTACCTGGAGCTGAAACAGATTTAGTGTGAAATATAAAATTAGAAGCAGCAGTGGGAAAAGCCTTGTAAGAACTCCCTTTCTCCAGCTGGAGCCCAGGGAAGCCATTCCTGATTATATATCAAAGTGACCCTCAGGGAAGGCAGCTGGCGAAATTTGGGAAGGGACATGGGGTGAAAGAGCTTCCAACAGAACTTTGTAATAGTTTTGACTGATGTAAACTCTCTAGAGCAGAATCTGGGGGGAACTGAAGTGCTGCAGAAAGAAGAGCAGGGCTCACCTCCAACAGTATGAGCAGACAAGGAGGGGCATAGCCTGAAAGCTGTGCTTGCTTTCTCCGCAAGTAAAGTTACAGCCTGAGGTTAGGTCTGAGTCCAGCATGCAAACTGCCTGGAGATAAACTGGGTGCTGTTAGCAGGGCATGATGGGAGTGATGCCCCACCAACTGCATGGAAGCTGGGTGAAGCCTATCGCTACCAGCCTTCTCCCACTTCCCTGGCAACAGAAGCAGCCATAATCGCCTCTGGAACATAACCCTGTTAGCCTGAGAACCGCCACCAAGCCCCAACAGTGGCTGTGGCAAGCCGCACCCAAGGAGAGTCTGAGCTCAGACCCGCCTAACCCTGTTCCCATCTGATGGTACTTTTCTACCCAACCCAATAGTCAATCACAAAAGACCAACTCTTGGAATCTTTATGACCTCGTCCATCACCTGAGAAACCCAAATACTGATCCTGGCCATCTTAAGGCAGGCTTATATGCCCCTTCTATTATTGCAGCTGATGTTCTCTTGAAATTGCCACCTCCTGGCTGGAAGCCAACCAACTTAAGACATTATAGCAACTCATGACAGAATAAGTCTGCTCCAAGAACGAGAAAAATAACAGTTTATTCCAATGTCTGCAACATCATGGCTAACCAGTGGTCTTGAGTCTGTCCATGTGACAACTTCACAGCTAGCATAACCATCATTCAAGAAAGTCAGCACACTAAACATATCTACAAACAAGGACTCTCACAGAGTTTACTTCACATCCCTGCCACCACCACTGGAGCAAATATTGGTATTCACACCTGGGAGATCTGAAGATAGATTGCATCACAGGACTCTTTGAAGACATTCCCAGAACCAGGCCCTGCTGCGTGGCTAGACCCAGAAAGGCAACAATCACTGCAGTCTGGCTTGCAGGAAGCCCCATCCCTAGGGGAGGGGGAGTGCACCACATTAAGGGACCATCCTGTGGGACAAAAGAATCTGAACAGGAGCCCTTGAGTTCCAGATTTTTCCACTGACATGGTCTACCCAAATGAGAAGGAATCAGAAGAGTAATTCTGGTATTATGACAAAACAAGGTCCTATAACACTCCCCCAAAAGACCAAACCAGATCCCTAGAACTGAATCCAAACCAGGAAGAAATCACTGAATTGCCAGGTAAAAAAATTCATAAGGTTGATTATTAAACAACTTAAGGAGATACAGGAGAAAAATGAAAACCAACTTAAAGAAATTTTGAAAAATACAGAATATGGATGAAAAATGCTCCAGAAACATAGATATCATAAAGAAAAAAAATACAATCACAATGCCTGGAATGAAAGAAACACTTAGAGAAAAAAAAAAAAATGCACTGGAAATTGTCAACAATAGAATTGAACAAGTAGAAGAGAGAACTTCAGAGCTGGAAGAAAAGGCTTGTAAATTAACCAAATCATAGAAAGATAAAGAAAAAATAATTTAAAAAATAAACAAGGCCCCCAGGAAATTTGAGATTAGATTAAATGGCCAAACCTAAGAAAAATTAGTATTCCCGAGGAAGAAGAGAAATCTAAAAGTTTGGAAACCATGTTTGAGGGTATACTCAAGGAAAACTTCCAGGCCCTCACTTGAGATCTAGAACCCCAAATCAAAGAAGCTCAAAGAATACCTGGGAAATTCATCACAAAAAGATCATCACCCAGGCACACAGTCATCTATTATCTAAAGTCATGACAAAGGGAAGAATCTTAAAAGCTGTGAGACAAAAGCGTTAGGTAACCTATAAGGAAAAATCTATCATGTTAATAGTGGATTTCTCAGCAGAAACCCTACAAGCCAGGGGTCCGATCTTTAGCATCCTCAAGCAACATAATTGCCAGCCAAAATTTTGTACCCAGACAAACTTAGCTTCATAAATGAAGGAGAGATAAAGTCTTTTTCAGACAAATACTGAGAGAATTCGCCACTACCAAGCCAGCAGTACAAGAAATGCTAAAAAGAGTTCTAAATCTTGAAACAAAACCTCAAAACACTCCTAAATAGAACCTTCTTAAAGCATGAATCTCACAGAGTATATAAAACAATAACACACACACACGTACAGTATTCAGGCAAAAACTGTCATGACGAATATAATAGTACCTCACATCTCAATACTAACATTGAAATGATCCACTTAAAAAATTCAGAATGATAGAATGAACAAAAATTCACCAACCAAGTATCTGCCGTCTTCAAGAGACTCACTTAATACATAAGGTAAAAGGATAGAAAAAGATATTCCATTCAAATAGACACCAAAAGTAAGCAGGAGTAGCTAGCTTAGCTATTCTTTTTTTTTTTTTTTTTTTTCCTTAGACAGAATCACATTCTGTCTTCCAGGCTGGAGTGCAGTGGTGCAATCTCTGCTCACTGCAACCTCCACCTCCCGGGTTCAAGAGAGTCTTCTGCCTCAGCTGCCCAAGTAACTGGGATTTTAGGCACACGTCACTATGCCTGGATAATTTTTGTAGTTTTAGTAGAGACATGGTTTCATCATATTGACCAGGATGTTCTTGAATTCCTGACCTCTTAATGTGCCTGCCTCGGCCTCCCAAAGTGCTGGGATTACAGGTATGAGCCACCCTACCTGGCAGGAGTAGCTAGCTATTCTTGTATTAGCAAAACAGACTTTAAAGCAACCACTGTTAAGAAAGACAAACAGTGACATTACATAATAATAAAAAAAGACCAACAGGAAAATATCACAACAATAAATATGTTTGAACCTAACATGGAAGCTCCCATATTTATAAAACAATTATTACAAGAAATGAGAAAAGATAGATGGCAACAAAATAGTAATGATGGATTTCAATACTCCACTGATAGCACTAGACAGATCATCAAGACAGAAAGTCAACAAAGAAACAATGGACTTGAACTATGCCCTAGAACAAATAAATTTAACAGATATTTATGGAACATTCTACACAACAACTGCAGAATATACATTATTTTCATCAGCAGATGGAACATTCTAAAAGGTGGACCATATGATAAGCCACAAAACAAGTCTCAATAAATTTAAGAAAGTCAAAATTAGGCCGGGCACAGTGGCTCACGCCTGTAATCCTAGCACTTTGGGAGGCCGAGGCGGGTGGATCACCTGAGGTCAGGAGTTCGAGACCAGCCTGATCAACATGGAGAAACCCCGTCTCTACTAAAAATACAAAATTAGCTGGGCCTGGTGTCACATGCCTATAATCCCAGCTACTAGGGAGGCTGAGGCAGGAGAATTGCTTGAACCTGGGAGGCGGAGGTTGCGGTGAGCCGAGATCGTGCCATTGCACTCCAGCCTGGGCAACGAGAGTGAAACTCTGCCTCAAAAAAAAAAAAAAAAAAAAAAGAAAGTCAAAATTATATCAAGTACTTTCTCAAACCACAGTGAAATAAAATAAAAAAAATAGTTCTAAAAGGAACCCTCAAAACTATGCAAATGCATTGAAAGTAAAGGTTCTGCTCTTGAATAAATTTTGGGTCAACAATAAAATCAAGATGGAAATTAAAACATTATTTGAATTAAGCAATAATGGTAACACAACTTATCAAAACCTCTGAAACACAGCAAAAGTAGTGTAAGAGGGAAGTTCATAGTATTAAATGCCTACATTAAAAAGTCTGAAAGAGCACAAACAGAAATTCAAAGATCACACCTTATGGAACTACAGAAACAAGAACAAAACCCAAATTCAGCAGAAGAAAATAAATAACCAAGGTCAGATCAGAGCTAAATAAAATTTAAATGAAAAAATACAAAAAAAAAATAAAACAAAAAGCTGTATTTTTGAAAAGATAAGCAAAATTGATAAACTATTAGCAAAATTAACCAAGAAAAGAAAAGAGAATATCCAAATAAGCTTAATTTGAAACAAAACAGGAGATATTACAACTGATACCACAGAAATACAAGACTGTTCAAGGCTACTATGAACACGTTTTCACAAACAAACTAGATATTTGGAGGAGATGGATAAATTCCTGGAAATATACAACCCTTCTATATTAAATCAGGAAGAAATAAAAACTCTGAACAGATTAGTAACAAGTAGTGAGATTGAAACTGTAATAAAAAATTGCCAAAAAAAAAAGTCCACGACCAGATGGATTCATAGCTGAATTATATCAGGCATTCAAAGAATAATTGTTACCAATCTTACTGAAACTATTTCAGAAGACAGAGAAAGAGGAAATCCTCCATAAATCATTCCATGATTCTAGTATCACCCTAATACTAAGGTCAGGAAATAACATAACATAAAAATAAAACTATAGACCAATATTCCTGAATATAAATGCAAAAACCCTCAGCAAAATACTAGCTAACAGAATTCAACAGCCTATCAAAAAGATAATACTCCATAATCAATTTGAGTTTAAATCAGTGATACAGGAATGGTTTAACATATGCAAGTCTATAATGTGATACATCACATGAACAGAAGTGAAAACAAAAATCATATGATTATCTCAATAGATGCAGAAAAAGCATTTGACAATCCAGAATCCCTTTATAATTAAAACTCTCAGCAAAATCAGCATAGAAGGGGCATACAAAGCAATAAAATTATCTGTGACAAACCCACAGCCAACAATATACTGAACCAGGAAAAGTTGAAAGCATTCCCCCTGAGAACTGGAACAAGACAAGGATGCATACTTTCACTCCTTCTATTCTACCTAGTACTGGAAGTGCTAGTCAGTGCAATCAGACAACAGACAGAAATAAAGGGCATCCAAATGGTAACGAGGAACTCAAACTGTCACTGTTCACTGATTATATGATTGTGAACCTAGAAACCCCTAAAGAATCATCCAAAAAGCTCTTAGGTCTGAAAAATGAATTCAGTAAAGTTTCAGGATATGAAATCAATATAAACAAACTAATAGTACTGCTATACACCAACAATGACAAATATGAGGATCAATTCAAGAACTCAACCCCTTTTACAACAGCTGCAAAAAATAAAATAAAACACTTAGGAATATACCTAACCACGGAGGTGAAAGACCTCTACAAGGAAAACTGCAAAAGATTGCTGAAAGGAATTACAGATGATGCAAAGAAACAAATGGAAACAATCCCATGCTCATGAATGGATAGAATAAATATTGTGAAAATGACCATACTGCCAAAAGCAATCTACAAATTCAATTCAATTCCCACAAAAACGCTATCATCATTCTTCACAGAACTAGAAAAAACAATCCTAAAATTCATGTACAACCAAAAAAAAAAAAAAAAAACCTGCATAGCCAAAGCAAGACTAACCAAAAAGATCAAATCACCCAACTTCAAACTATACTACAAGGCTACAGTTACTAAAACAGCAGGATACTGGTATAAAAATAGACACATAGACCAACGGAACAGAATAGAGAACACAGAAATAAAGCCAAATTTTTACAGCCAACTTATCTTTGAAAAAGCAAACAAAAACATAAAGTGGGAAAGGATGCCCTATTCAACAAATGGTGCTGGGATAATTGGCAAGCCACACATAGAAGAATGAAACTGGATCTCCATCTCTTACCTTATACAAAAATCAACCTCAAGATGGATCAAAGACTTAAATCTCAAACCTGGAATCATAAAAATATCCAGAAGATAACAACAGAAAAGCTCTTCCAGACATTGGCTTAGGTGAAAACTTCATGATCAAGAATCCAAAAGCAAATGCAACAAAAACAAAGATAAATAGATGGCACCTATTTAACTAAAAAGCTTTTGCACAGCCAAAGAAACAATCAGCAGAGTAAACAGACAGAGTGAGAGAAAATACTCACAAACAGTGCATCTGACAAAGAAGTACTATCCAGAATCTACAAGGAATTCAAACAAATCAGCCAGGAAAAAAATAGTAATTCCATCAAAAATGGGCAAAGGGCCAGGTGTGGTGTCTCATGCCTTTAATCTTGCACTTTGGGAAGCCAAGGCAGGTGGATCACGAGGTCAAGAGACCAAGATCATCCTGGCCAACAAGGTGAAACCCTGTTTCTACTAAGAATACAAAAAGTGGCTGGTCATGGTGGCACATGCCCGTAGTCCCAGCTACTCGGGAGGCTGAGGCAGGAGAATCGCTTGAACCCAGGAGGGGGAGGTTGCAGTGAGCCAAGATTGCACCATTGCACTCTAGCCTGATGACAGAGTGAGACTCCATCTAAAAAAAAAAAGAAGAAGAAAAAGAAACAAAGAAAAGAAAATGGGCAAAGGACATGAACAGACATTCTCAAAAGAAGATAAGAAGATATACAAATGGCCAACAAACATGAGAAAAAAAGCTCAACATCACTAACTGTCAGGGAAATACAAGAATGGTAAGAATGGCCATAATTTAAAAAATCAAAAATAATAGCTGATGTCATGGATGTGGTGAAAAGAAACACTTCTACACTGCTGGTGAGAATATAAACTAGTATAAACACTGTAGAAAACAGTATGGAGATTCCTTAAAGAACTAAAAGTAGAACTGTCATTTGATCCAGCAATCCCACTAGTGGTTATCTTCTGCTGTACCGGGCAGAGGTAGAAACTTCTCTGTCAACTTGGTTGTGCCTCAGTCTTAGGTAAGCCCTGTGTCCCATGGTGCCTGGCCTGAGGCTTTCTCAGTTACCCTGCCCCTGCTCAAGTAGCCAAATGTTGCCTTGTGCCTTTGGAGGCTCAGTGATAAGGGCTCTTTGTCATTAATGTCATTCAGTAATGTAAGGACATTATTGTTTATTGAAAAATGTATGGAAGACAAAACATACCATTACAGATCAATTCATGTTCTACTTAATTAAATCCTAAATGTATTCTTGTATTTTGGCTACAAAATTATTGTAAATTATTTAAATTAAATTTATAAGGAAAATATTGCTTTCACCCATACAATCTTGATGAATTTTTCTACTTCCACCCTAAATTTTGATTATAGAAATAATCTTTATGCTAAGTTTGAAATTATTTTTTACTTTCTAGCTACACATCAAACTCTATTTTGCATCTTATTACTTTCAGAAATAAAGTTTTCTAACAATTATGAATAATCCCTGCTTTACTTGGTGTTACACTCTATAAAATGTCAAGGGTGCTCTTGTTCACATCTCAGTTTCTCCTTAGGAAAAATCTTAAAGTCAACTATTCCAAATTGAAGCTTGTGCTGTACATTTACTTATGGCATTTGCCATATTTTTGGACCCTGTCTGTATTATGATCTATTAAAAGGATCAAGGAGTCCTTCCAGAAATAAGAAATGAACCACTAGAATGTATATGGTCCCCATTGGGATGATCGTCAATGTGTGGTACTCTGTGAACGGTGAGAGGCTGGGCACCCACGTGGGTCATACAGGAGCTGTGTGCTGCATGGACAGTGACTGGGACAACAAGCATGTCCTCACTGACTCAGCTGACAACAGCTCAAAACTGATGTAGCTGTCCACACCTGTGGCAAGGACTTTGGAAACAATATCGCTATATTCTCTACAGACAAGCAGATGGGCTACCAGTGCTTTGTGAGCTTCTTTTATCTGCAGGACCTAAGCCAGATTGACGGCAATGAGACATACATGAAAATTCTTTACAATGACTGTAATATCACCATTGCTTTGTGAGGACTCCCCAGGGGAGTGCATCAACACAGGTCATAAGAGTGGAGTGTCCAACCAGTATAATGCCAAGTCTGGAGAGGTATTGGTGAGTGTTAAATAGCACTCCAAGAAGATCAGTGACATCCAGTTATCCAGGGACATGACCAAGTTCATCACTGCAACCAAGGACAACACAGCCAAGTTCTTTGTTTCTACAACTCTTGAACATCAAGAGATTTTCTGGACAGAACATCTCATCAACTCAGCTGCCCTTTCCCCAATTATAATGACCATGTGATACTGGGTAACAGACAGAAAGCCATAGATGTAACTACAACCTCCAACAGGACTGGCAGGTTTGAGCCCAGGTTCTTCCATCTGGCCTTTGAAAAAGAGTTTGGAAGTCAAGACTTACTTCACAACTGTCAACAGCGTTGCCTTCCCTTCTAATGGCAAGAGTTACAGCAGCAGAGGTGAAGATGGTTATGTTCACATTCATTGTTTAGGCCCACAGTACTTTGAATTTGAACTTGAGAATTAAGAAGCTGGATCTACATACAGACCAGGCAGTCGTCTTAAGAAAGTTTTGAACCCTAAGAAATAAATTAGCTTGGTAATAAAAAATGTGATGAAATTTATAGTGCTTTTCATTTTGGACTTGGGACTGGTTATAAAAGTATATGATATAAGAAAAAATCTGGCCGGGCGCGGTGGCTCAAGCCTGTAATCCCAGCACTTTGGGAGGCCGAGACGGGCGGATCACGAGGTCACGAGATCGAGACCATCCTGGCTAACACTGTGAAACCCCGTCTCTACCAAAAAATACAAAAAAAAAAACTAGCCGGGCGTGGTGGCGGGCGCCTGTAGTCCCAGCTACTCCGGAGGCTGAGGCAGGAGAATGGCCTAAACCCGGGAGGCGGAGCTTGCAGTGAGCCGAGATCCGGCCACTGCACTCCAGCCTGGGCGACTGAGCAAGACTCCGTCTCAAAAAAAAAAAAAAAAAAAAAAAGAAAAAATCTGTCATTTCTATATTTGAAAACAAATTTATTCTGCTCAATTGCAAGTAAACACAAAAGCTCAGTAATTACCATGAAAACATATGTTTATGTCTCATCTTCATCCAATTATTTTCTCTTGATTTATGATCCCCATACCTTGTATATTTCAGGAAATTATGAGTATAAAAACCTACATAACCTGAAATTTTTTAAACTGGAAAATATCAAAAATTGTAATTTTTCTCTATTTTCCTTTTATAGCATTAATATATCTTCATGATTAAATCTGTGTTCAAACTAATTACCTAACAACATTTGTAGAGTATCTCTGGAATACTCTGGAATATTTTGCATAGCTTTCTTAAGTTCTTTTTAAAAACAAACTTTGAGAATTTTAAATAATTATTACGAATATTTAAGTGTTTTCTTTTTCAGTGAGTGTGGTTGTTAACAACAGGAAAATGGTAAAGAGTTTAAAATAGGAAGCAAAGTGATCAGGCACAGTAGCTCATGCCCATAATCCCAGCATTTCGGGAAGCTAAAGCAGGAGGATCACTTAATCTCAGGAGTTCCAAACCACCCTGAGCATCAAGGGACACCCCCATCTCTACACAAAATTTAAAAATCAGCTGTGCAGGAGGTGTATGGCTGTTGTCTCAGCTCCCAGGAAAGCTGAGGTAGGAGGGTCGCTTGAGCCTGGGAGTTTGAGACTGCAGTGAGCTGTGATTGAGCACTGCACTCCAACATGAGTAAGCCCTGACTCATAAATAAATAAATAAATAAGAATTAGAAGGCCACAATTTTTATTAAAGAGGAAAAGCAAGTCTTGAAGGATTTACTACTTTTTCTTTACATTATATATTTCTAACAAAGAACTGAAAGGAAATAAATAGAGGTCTTCAGGAATGCTGATTTATATTTTATTTACATAGCACATCATAATACTGCAAATGCTTGTAGAATAAATTTTTTTTTGAGTGAATGAAAGTGTCAAAAGTGTTATATTGGCACAAAATTGTTCTGGGTTAACTCTGCCCTAAATTTTCTGAACATACACTGAATACCACTGAAAATGCTGCAGTCTCCTAAAGCAATTTGCTCTAAACTCTAATTAGAATATACCTCCTGAGATTTAGTTTAATATGATTTTTCATGACCACTTGATAGATAATTGTAAGAACTATGATTGCCCTTTCATAATAACACTCCTTTAAACTCATGTTCGTAGTGTATTCCCTGTAACAGACATCTTAGTCCATACTCTTGAATCTCTAAGCAGCGGTCTGGAATAGCACCCTCCGTCTTAAACTAATTGATAGGTCTGAAGATATGAAAATTCTCTGAAGAATATGCTCTATATATTCTACTGATCCTGTAGAAAGAGCCCTGTGTCTCAGTTTAATGGCCAACACTGAAAATAAATGCTGCTAATTTAATATCTATGATATATTATTATTTAGTCTCATCTGTTAGGGAATTTTCAAGGGAAATTTCTTAATAGTTGTACACTTCAGAAATAGGCAATTTGAGAAGTACATTTTAAAGAAATTTATTGTAAAATCTACGTGTAATACTATCAAGAACACATTCATTTAAGAAATTATCAAAATTGCAATGCTGACATAATTTGAGCAATAGCAGCTGATTTGATTTGAGTTTTGAACTTTAAATCTCTAATGACTGTCTAATCCTATATTATAGCCTTACAAAATTCTCAGATCAATTTTTTTTTTTCAGGATGAAGCACAGTAAAAGGTATCCTTGACACATGTTTACTTTTTATAAACTGTAAGGATCCTAACACATATCCAGTCAGGACTCTGCCCCGTGCTTGGTTTGATAAAAATGAAGGCTGTATATCTGTGATAAATGCAAATTTAGGAAGCCCAATCATCAGCATGAGGCTTTTCATAATCTTCTTGAGTTTCTATGTTTTCAGAGTCAATTAAACTTTAGGAATATTTAAGAGTAAAGTTATATATCATAATATTAAAATACATGTAAATTTATAAATTATATGACATATTAGCCAAATCACTGGCATTAAGCCACAAATAAATAAGAAAATGTGTTATTTCTTGTCCCAAATGTATTTTCAGTGAGATAAAATAAAACACCTATATTAAATTATTATAGCAGTATAAGAATTTATTGCTCATAACAACAACAACAACAAAAAAACTGAACTGCAGTCAATTACACTATGTAGTTCTAGCAACTTTATAGTTTCTTGTCTGGAGTATTATATAAATACCACAGAATTTTATTCAAGAATGAAACCAATGTATCTCTGCTAGATTCAGCTTACATCTATTACTTGAGTTTATGAATTTGGTAATTTATCCAGCAAATATTTAATGACCATTTATTATATGCAGAAAAAAAATAAAAACTTGTGATTCAATCTTTTCTACATCCATGCATTAGTTGACTCGCCTATTACTGTTTACATTTTCACTTAGGAAGAGTATTACCAGTCTTTCCAAGCTAATATGATTTCTTACCCAAAGAACTGCCTGTCTATGCCAATATGTATATTTACTATATTTTCTTATACTCTGACTTAAATTACCTCTAGAAATTCTAATTCAAAATAGAAAACACTTACATTTGCACAGTTTCACAACAAACTTTAGAAGTATATAATTTTCGAAGTTAAATAGAAAGCAACATACATCTATAGAACAGCTATAGAATAGTATATAGCAACTATATTATGTATCAAATATTACATAACATGTATAGATATTATTTTCTTTGGGAAGCTATGCCAGCATCCTAACTATCCTTAATGTCTTTGTCAAAGCCTTTTTTTTTTTTTTTGGTAATAATCATTGTGTAAATAGAATTTTTATAATGACAAGAGGTTATCCACAATATCGAGGCTAAGGGTTGCCCTAAGAGATGGAACCTGAAACTGGAAAACTCAAAAGATATCGGGAACCCAAGTATGACTATTTTTCGCTGTCTTCCTTTTCTCCCCCTCCCTTCCATGTTTCTCTTTGCATCCCTGCGTTATTATTTTACTTGTTAATACACTTTATAGAAAGGTCCTTCTGCAGCCAAACCGACTCATTTATGTTCAAGAAAATAGCCCAGTCAAATATTTTTCAGGATGTAAGATTATGTGGTAAAAACATGGCCGACAAGGACCATCAGTGTGGGAAGTGAGAGGAGGCAGTGCCATTTTGAGAAAAGAAGGAATCTTCATGGGGTAAGTATCCGCTCAAAAAGTGGCTATTATGGTTATCAACATTACATTCTATAGATTTTTTAGGTCTTTTTCATTTTATATAAAATATGTTTCTCTAGTTTAATTCTAATAGGAAGACAAAAAGACGTTAATTTTACAGTGAATCTCCCAGAATTTAATCAGGGACCATGTAAGTTCAAGTGATTTCCAAAATATTTAAAAAATGACAAAATTGTTGTCAAATCGTCTGAAAATTACACAGCATGATAAAAAATATTAATAAATGTATACAAAAATATAAACAAATATATTAAAATAAAAACAAGGAACGTATATTTATAGCAAAATATTTAAATTCTACCTTTTTTAGACTGGTAAGAAAACTTTAACAGAAGAATAAGCAAATGACATGGAAAGATTATTTATGTAAAGAAAATATAATTAATAAGCACATATAAGTTTTTCATTTATTATAATTTATCAAACTGTTTTCACTGTAGGGATAGAGTTGGTCTGCTGTCCAGTTGTTAGAGCCATGTGTCCACAGAAGTTTTGCCCTAAATGAGTCATGAGGACTTGTTATTGTCAGATAAGAAGAAAAAAGTAGAATTTTTCAAATGTAGTATGATTGCAATATTTTGCTTTAGCCTGCATTATATATTCATCAAACCAAGATAATAGACGAGTTCTACTCTAATTCCTCTAAAAATGCATTGTCTTTATATTTTCCAGCTTATGCAACAACAAAAAAGCTTTGACTTTGTGCTCATTTTGGAAAAATAGAAACAATTTATTGGAATGACATTTTTAAGAATTACACATTAAAAGAACATTTCCGATTATTTTATCTTCAGTAATGACTGAACTCTTAGTGACATTCTATGTCACATTGCCCATACAATTTTTTTTTTATGGCACATAGAGAAAACAAGGAGTAGCTATCAGATTCTGTGAGATTTGCATGATCTATGCATATATTTATTATTTTTATTTATAAAATTGGTATCTTCTATTTATATTATAGTTATATTTTTTCACATGTATATTTTAAGTGTATTTTCTGTAATAAGAGTTTATCTAAAGACAATAAAGACTTGGCAAATAATTTTTTAAATGTGATTTTCTGAGGTTCAGTCAGACAAAAAATATTTAGTATGAGTGTTCATGATAAGGATAGACATTACACCAGTTGCTGGATATACAAACGTGACAAAGACTCTCCCTGTAAGAATCTTATAATGTAGTAAGAGGACAGACAAATAACATCAAAATTTTGTAAAAGGAAACAAGACAATAAAAGCATAATATGGTAAAAAGCTAAGAGGAGGAGCTATTGGGCTTTGAAGGAAGAGTTCTTTCAAGGAAATGGGGGGACATGTGTTAGAGAAGATGATGGTGAACTGAATTTTGCCAGCCATCTCATTTGGATAATCAAATGTGTGTGTGTGTGTGTGTGTGTGTGTGTATAATTTTCTTCTGCAATTATCAGCTATCTTTAAGAGTGAAGAATCTGTTAGTGACAGTGTAAACTCAGAAACCAAGTGTAGCATATTAATCCTGGGTATGTGAAACCTAATGTGCAGCTTGATAAATGATCCAGGTTAATCAACAGCACCATTTAGAGAATATAAATATCATTTTTAAAACTTTTAATATATGAACTAGCTGCACTGGCCACGGTCACACGGAGTTCAATGATCAGTCAGCACTAAATACTAGCAGAATAATAAAATAAGTGATAAACTTTCCAAATGGAATTTCTTCATAAGTAGAGTCATGGAAATACTGCATACATTGCAAAAAATGTATAGAAATATTAATTTCCCAAAATATTTGGAAGTATGAATTCTCTTGAAAAGAAAAGGGAACTGAACTTGAAGCTTCTGTTTAACCAATGATTGATATACTGGTCAAAATTTTCACCAGTCTTCATGACTGAAAGATTGAACACTGATTTGTAAGATGCCACCTATGTGTCTCTCAGTGGGTGCCTACAATGGCTTACTTTGTGTTTTAGAGTTACGTCTTTTTCAGATTAACTAGATTATTCAGATTAACTAGATTTTTCAGATTTTCTAGAACACGGTCTCCAAATCAATGTGAGAAAAGTTGAAGCACATTCACTTGCCAATCAGGTATCAAAAGAACCAGCAGATTATAAGCAGCAAAACTTCTGATAACAGTGAAAGCTATCAGAAAAAAAGAATATGAAATAAATTATAAACACTTAAAGACCGTAAAGTAGAGACCGTTGTTGATGGTGACATGGCATCCTTGTTTTACAGCCCTGATTAGCAATTCCAGTCTCTAATAGAAGAACCAAACCATCAATATATGTTCTATATACTATTTTTAAAGAGACATGGAGGTACACAATTCACTTTAGATAGACTTAAATTAAATTACAATTGTAAAATGTCTATAAATATTTTGAAATAGAAAAATTATATTTCAATAGAGAATTTACTTTATGTATTATAACTTATAATCTCAGAAAAAATTCTGTATATAATTTCATCTTAATTTTAATGTGTATAATAATTATACTTCAAAGCGATGCTTTAACAATTTCTGATGTTTAAAGGTAAGGACCATTTCAAAAATCTTATAATCAAGCTGACTAACAATTTTCCCTCATGTCAAATTGCTTTTACACTTACTGTCTCTTTGATACAGTATGAAACCATTGAAACATATTTTCCATAGATATGCTCCAAAAGTTAATCACTACTTTCATAAAACTCAATATATTAAAAACTTGCCCATCTTAAGTTTCCTGAGCCTAGAATGTGTTGCATTTTTAAGAAAACTTACTTTAGTATGCTTCAATAATTTGTTCTTGTAGTAATATGCAATCCTTGCCGTACAAGTGTAATTTTTCCATTTCTTCTATAAATGAAGGTCTCCTCTAAAACAAGCTCATTAGTACCAACAGATATAAGAATGAAGTTTTTCATTTAATAAATACTTTTAATAAAGAGCAGAAGTATTCAATTTAACACTCCTCAAAAATTTCTCTGTATCTAGCTTTCCTTCCTGAAATGCAAAGCATCTTAAATGTTTTTTTTTATTTTACTTTAGCATCACATTATATACTCATTTACTTAATTTAAATAAAATGTCACTTGTGCCTTCATTCTGACAATACCCATTTGCTCTAATCAATTATTTAATATTTATTATATTCTTCAAAAACCATTATGGGTTCAATTTTTGTACAGCAAATAAACAAAATGATATTTTTAATTTTGAAAGCATGCCAAGTACATAAAACGGTCCCAGTTTATTTATTTCTTCCACTAATATTTCTATATGCTATAGCAACTGTAATCTCAGTGTTTTTTTTTTCTCAAAAACATCTTCTTTAAGACTAGCAATATACTGCTTGATATATCACCTGAAAACCTCCCATTACTTTTAATAATTTTTTAAATAATTTTTAACACAGTTAAACCTAGATATTTACCCAACTGATTTAAAAACTTACATCCACATAAAAGCTCTCTATGAATATTTACAGCAGCTTTATTCATAATTGCCAAAAACTGAAACAAACAGAGATGGTGTTAAAAAGGTCAACAGATAAATCAGTTGAGATATACCCATATTATGAACAATTATTCAACATTAAAAAATGTTACCAAGCCACATAAAGACATGGAGGAATCTTAGAAGCCATTCTGAAAGTGCACATGCTGTATAATTTCAATTATATGACATTTTAGAAAATTCACTACTAAAAACATTATAAACAGATGATTGCCATGGGTGCATAAGAGGGAGAAAGGATAACTAGGTGAAACACAGGGACATTTTTAGGGCAAGAAAATTATTCTAAATACTGCAGTGGTAAATACATGAAACTGAAAAAAAAATTCATGCCTAATGGATACAAATGTTAAAACGTCATGTACAAGGCCACAAAATCCTAGATAGAGTTTGTGACAAAGTAATCTAACTGTATTATAAATGTATGAGACAATCTCACTAAAGAAAATAGGGGAAAAAAACTGCTGAGCTAAGTAGCTTTGGAAATGAGTAGAGACTTTAAGACTAAAGGGAAAGGAGCTGTGCGTAAGCACTGTACTGTACTTGATAAAGTTGTTTCCCATGGGGGTACAAGTGAACAACTCTGATATTATTATGCATATATACTGGAATTAAACAGTAAGTCGATGACTGGTAGTGGTGAAATGGGAAAAGTTCTCTTGTCCCCTCACAGGGAGTGGGATACAGGTGTGGCTTGCTTCTTCGGTGTCTCGCTGCTCAGACCTCTAGGGGAGGACACAGACGGGCAGGCTGTGGGGCTCTGACCCCACCGCAGGGTCTAAGGATGAATGTTTACAGCTGAAGCCCCCAGTGGGTGGTGGTTACAGTGTGCTCTTTTAGTTTAGCTGACAATAGGCAGTTTGTGTTAGCCAGCTCAGTTAGACCTCTGCCTTGTTGCAAGGACAAAGGGTTTTCTGTATCCCTGGGTTCTTGCCTTGGTGCACTGGAAGAATTGGTTCACACGTGGACATGGAGAATGAGTACAATATTTTATTGAGTGGAAATAGCTCTCAGTTGGTGGGGGAGGCAGAAAGGAGATGGTTTTCCAATGGAGTTGGGTGGCTCCGTGGCCCAGGCTCTCTCCTCTGACTGCCCCACCCGAACTCTGCGACATTTTGCTGGTCAGTGGCCTGCTGGTGTGCCAGTGCCTGCTGATGTGCTCCCCTCGACGTCCAGTCACCTGAATGTCTGCCTGTCTGGGTTTCAAGGGTTTTATAGGCACAGGACGGGAGCATGGTAGGCCAGGGTGGTCTTGGGAAATGCAACATATTGGCAGGAAAACAAGAATGCCTGTCCTCATCTAGGTCCTCTGGTACAGGCCTGGGGGTGGAGCCATAGCCAGGGACCATGCCCTCCTCTACCTAGCACTCCCCTTCTCCCTTCTGTATCATTTAAAGGTACTACACCCTTAGTATCATTTAAAGAGACTACACCCTTCTCTTCCCAGCACTTCCCTTCCATGTCAGTGGGAGCCCAGTTTCTCATTATCTGTGTGAGTTGTTACAGATAAGAAAGGGGAGGAGGTTGGAATTCTCTGTGTAGATTAGGGTTGGATATAACAGCATAAACATGTTTTGATTAAAATAGATACAAATGAATGCATAGAGGAATATTTATAGATATGGATTTATGTTCATGTTATTACACATACATGTATCTCCTTGCTCTACCTACTGAGAAGGCTTAGAAGCAAAGTCATCCCAACAGCAAGGACCACACTTAGCACATAGATCCTCGTTTCTAATAGCATTCTCCAGCAAAAGACACCAGGGATCCTTGAGAAGTAACTAATTCTAGGACTGAGACATGAAGTACACAGAGAAGGCTAGAGCATTTTGTAATGCCAGAATGTAAGAGAGTGCCAAAAAAAAAAAAAACCACACACACACACACACACACACACACAAACAACAAAATTTTAACATTCACATGCATTTTTGTTTTTTTTTTGAAACGGAGTTTCACGCTTGTTGCCCAGGCTGGGGTGCAGTGGCACGATCTTGGCTCACCGCAACCTCCGCTTCCCAGGTTCAAGTCTCCTTCCTCAGCCTCCTGAGTAGGTGGGATTAGAGGCTTGCACCGCCTTGCCTGTCTAATTTTGTATTTTAGTAGAGAAGGGGTTTCTCCATGTTGGTCAGCCTGGTATCCAATTCCCGACTTTACCTGATCCGCCTGCCTCGGCCTCCCAAAGTGTTGGGATTACAGGTGTGAGCCACTGTGCCTGACCCATATTTTTAATTAAAGGAGATTATGAGTTTTTTTTCACAACACCCAAATAGTTGATGCAGATAGAATATATCTAATAATGCTGTCAACTTATTCAATGATCTTGCATTTCAGTTGAGGTTTATTGAATGAATAGCTTTAAACCAATATTGAATGAATATGCTTTAAACCAATATCTTACCATATGTTGAATATTTATTATTAGTTGAAATGACTATTTTGTTAATGCAGTAAATACGTTTCAACTGTGACAATGATTTACATCAAAATATTCATATTAACTTAGTTAAGACAATCTGAAAGAACATTTGTTACTTCAAGGTGATGTCATTGAAAATTACATATTTTCAATCTAGGTACCAATGCCCCAAATGAGCCCTTTTTTTAGAAGCCTAATTTTTAAAAAGTCTGCCAATAGGTTCACATTGTTTAAAAATTATTTTTTAATTTTTGTAGTTTTAAAAATATTACTTCACAGATGTTACAAAACTATGCAGTCATTTATTTTAACCACAGGAACAGTCTAAGGATAACTATCTAAATACTTATGGACACACTCATATATATCGGCACAAAGGCTAGCTAGCCATATATATTTACATTGGTACACTCCAGAAAAATTCTATATTCTGTGAGGCTGAAAATACAGCAGTTTGAGGCTCAATACATATCATATTTTCAGGACTCTCTTAGTGAACGTAATTCTTAGACACTAAAGCCAGGTTGTCATTGATGAGAGCCAACTTTCTTCACTATCATTTGACAGATGTGTTTGGACAAGTAATGTCTAGATTTGGTATTAAACTCAGAGTATAAAGGAAAAATCTAGATAAGATTTATTGGTATTATTTGAGGATTCCAAAATAAATGTTTGATGTGAAGCTTTCTCTACTACCACTGATCTACTCCTGACTATAATAACTGCACTCTTCCATTTGTATCACTTGTTCTATTAATTATAATATGCTATATCCATAATTATTTTGTGTGCAGTACTTTTTGCTATGCTGACATGATCTACAATTGGAGAAGGCAGTTTGTAACAATATTCTGTAACCAGTAGCTTAAACATAAGTTGCAGTTTGTAAAGGTAATGCTTTTATTTTATATATTGGAAGAATAAGTTGATGACTACAGGAACTTAGAAATAATTTATCTATTAATTCATATGCTCTAAAACAAAAATTTTCATGCTATACAATGCAAACTACATTTGATATTCTTTGATAAATCTGTTTTACAAAAAAATTTATTGTAAGTCAAGAATTTAAAATCAAAATTAAATTAAAACAAAATTTTTTTTTGTAAATCAGATTTGTCATTAATGGATATCTTCTTAATAAAAGCTTCTGAAATCATAGTCTTGTTCTTGAGGTGTTATTACATTTCCACAATGAACCATTTCACAAAACAAGAAATGTGCTAAGTGGCTAAGTGACTATATCCTTGCTTCGTATGCCACACTGGTTTTATTCAGGGTCTTTCCTAGATTATGACAACCTGTAAAACAACAGAAAGTTAACTTCTCTGTAAAATACAAATTTTTGAATTATTATTACATTTTTATTGAAAAAGCAAAAGTATGCTTCTCGGAACAACTTCCAAAGAAAACTCTCCTTGTAGTAAAAATAAAATGTAGCTCCTGACAGCTGTGCTCATTCAGATCAATCACATCAATGTCAGCAGTCTGGACTATTGACAGTATCTCTTCAAGATAACCCAGAGATGCTCCAGATAGAGAATGAGCTCATCTTTGTAATATTATAAAACGAAAAGACTTATTGCACTCCTGCTTAGACATGTTTCTAATTTGAGTACACTAAACTATTTTATGAATAAAATTATTTGATCTGTTAACATATATTCACAGACATTTTATCTATATTTATCACTAATATTGTAGAGCAACATCTGCTAACAATTTCTTATGAAGTTTCTTCAGTGCTCAAACACTTTACTAAAAATGTAATTATCTGTTTTCAACACTCTCTTTGGCCAATTAGGAGAACATATTAAAGAACTGCACAGTGAACACTTTCAGAAAAATGTCTAGTTCTTGTATTCTATTAATTTTTTTTGTAAATCAGATTTATTTAAATGAAGCATGTCATGGTCCCTAAATGAAAGTAAATTTATTCTCAGATCATTGGTCAACCTAGAAACTTTTAGAATATTTTCAACATTATGCATTTGGAGGAGATGGTCTAAAGAATTTTTAATGAACAGTAATAAATATCACATGGAATTGTAACCAGAAATTGTGTTTATTCTTTCTGCAAGTACTTATTGACTGTCTTCCCTATTTGACACTATGAAGTTATGCTCTAGAAACGAAGATAAACAAGCTAAGAATGATTTTTTTCCTAGGGGCTTACACTGAAATAGGTAAAGGAAAAAAAACAGTAAATTAATTAGCAAAGTTACTTTATTATGCCAGATGATAAATTTAAGCAGTTATTCTAGAAAACAATTTGTCAGTATTAGATAAATAAGATGCATCTGTAACTACACACAATTAACAGGGAGTCAAATAACTTAGATGTTCCTCATTAGTATATATCATCAGTAAAATGTGGTGGAACTTATCAGAAAAATACAATGCAGCAGTCAGATGCAACATAGAACTATTCTAAATGTATGTTGCCTCAAAGAATTAGGAAATACAATAAAAGTTATAGCACAATACCTCTTATGTACTTATGCAAATGAAAATACATACTTAATCAAAACTGATGATAGCAGAGACACAGAGACAAAACCAAAAAGTGATAGAATAGCAAAAAATAAAACAAGAGGGAAATAACACACAATATTGTTGATAATTTTCCATGGATTGAAAATATTTCTAACCAACTCTCTGTGTCTGAGATTTAGAAAATGTATAAAGAACAAAATCAGATGACTATATGATCAGAAAATTTGCTGAAAAGTAATACAAATGGGGATCAATAGCATCATATGTAATTAGGAAGTAGAATGTAAAGCAATGATAGGTTACTTATTTCTTACTTTATGGTGACAAAAATGATAAAGTTTGTTAATATCCAGAATTGATGAAAATGGAGGAAATGATAAATTCTGTAAAATGTTGAATGAAGTATAAGTATTGCCCTGAGCAATATTCTTTCAGGGCAAAAATTTTAAAGGTACATGCTTAATGAGTAGCTATTTCAATTCTAGAAATACATCATTAAAGTAAACATACTAGCATGGCTTTAAAGAAGAATGCCACATTTCTGCTTCTGGTATGGCTGTATTACTTTCTCAAGTACAGGCTATCCTGATAACAGCTAAAATTCTAGATAAAATTGGAAATTTTATTTTTTAAACAGGCAACTTTCTGAAAATTCTGTAGTGTAAACATAAAGAGGCAGATTGTTGAGGGGAGTCAAAAATTGGATAAGTGATTGCCAATTAGTTTCCTGTAATTTCTTTTTGATAGATATTTTCAGAGAGAAATTCTAAGTCATGAAGTAGTATGAAAAGTTAAAACCATGACACAAACTCTGATGCCCTTTTGGATGGGGGAAATAGAGGAAAAAAGTCTAGGATATCTTGGTGAAGTAAATACATGTATAAAAGGATCCCTTATTCTACGCATGAACACCACAGGTATACATGTGACAGACTCAAGGAAGCATTGCAAAGGCTTAAGGCATTGAACTGAGATTTTAAAAGAGATCATATACAGTAGGAGAAATAGTGCTTAAAGATTGAGCAAAATGTACATGTTAAATATAATTATAACATAATTAGATAAATAGATGCGTACATATGTGCTAATAGTATAGTGAAATATAAAATATATCATATTTAATTGAAAAATATATATATATCTCTCTCTCTAAAAATGCACAAACATTTCTTAAGACCAATAATCTCCAGGAAATGAATAGAAAATATGGTATACCAATGGAAAATCTATGAATTCAGGATAAAACTAAACTTAAACATTTTAAGACTTCTCCCTATTAATGGCATAGGATTATATAGCATGTCTATAAAGGATACAAGATACATAAACAATTAAATAGCTAGTCTTTTCATATCTCTTTCAGGCCATAGCTCTTCTCTATATATCATGAATTCCTTAATTCTATATAAAGATTTTTCCCCTTTCTACACATCACCTTGCACATGGCCAAATATAATTACTCCAGCCCGTACACGTTGTTTCAGATTTCATCCATGGGTTCCCACCTATAGAGTATCAGGATATAATTTTGTAAGTGAGAATCAGATTGTCCTGCTTCACCCGCCTAAGATTGAACTGTTCTTAATTTGTCCACCTTGATCCAGGCAGATGTGACCAAATTAAAAGTCATGTTTTACAATGCTAAACTGGCTCTTCCGTATTCACTGTTGAGGGGCATTTATTCAGAGAAATGATCTGGACTAACTGCGAACTTCAGTCTACCGCTCCTTCATCATCTGAAGAAGACACTAAGTAGAAAATTTTATCCTCCAAAGGCATATGAGCAGATTTACTATTGTTTAAAAGGTAAACTGAGACACAGTACAGTTATAAGAGTTTATTAGGGAAAAGGGGATTCATGAATTAGACAGCTACAAACAAGAAGTGGTTCAGAAGCTCCCCCAGGAGGTTTTTATAGGATGAACATGGAAGTAAAGAAAATATTTAATTGCTTTGCAATTAGAAAGTTGCCTTACTTAGTCTATTCCACTGGAAATTCTCTAGTTATATATTTATAACTTTGTTGATGGTTTCTGATTGATTGAGCTTCTGTGTTTTCCTTTAATATCAGAATTTACAAGAAATAGCTCAAGTTACATTTTGCTTATGTTTGCAAATCAAGCAACACCGAGGTCACTTTTGAGACCTAATTGGCTTTGTTTGTTCAGGGATTCTTCTGGCTTTGCCTCCCTCTTAGTTTAATTTAATGCTAGTTATGTTCTCATCTCTCATTTTCTTTACATATACTTTCACTGTTACTGTGAATCCCTAACAGACACCCTTATACTCAATGATTAAAACTTTTCTTTCACTGACTTCCTCCTTTTAAATTTGTCAGTTATTTCTTGACATTGTTCTCAACTATAATCTCTCAGTATCTAGAAGGGATTGGTACCAGGAACTTCCCCAGGTACCAAAATGCAAAGATGCTCAAATCCCTTGTATAAAATGGTGTAGCATTTGCATATAACCTACGCACATCTGTCTGTATACATTAAGTCATCTGTAGATGACTTATAATACCGAATAAAATGTAAATGCTGTATAAATCGTCGTTGTTGTGTGTTTTGTTTGTATTATTTGTTATTGATGTATTTTTTATAAATTTTTAAAAATTTTACCTTCAATATTTTCTATCCACAGTTGACTGAATCCATAGACACAGGAACTGTGGATTTGGAGGGCTGACAATATCAATCAATGCTTTTTTTAGGTACCTTGCCATCTATTGTTAGTAGTCGTATCCTTTAAAAAAACAAAATATATTATTCCCAACCACTAATGCTTATAAACTTACAGTGTGCAGACAATTGAAAGGAGATGGATTTTATACTAGCAAAGCTCTAGTAAATTGGATTACAAACAACCAAGAGTGCCAAGAGCTGTCAGATCTAAAAGCAATTATCTTGTAAAGTACTTTTACTTTGTCTAATTCAATGCAGTATATCATGCTACCTCAATGGTGCCAAATAACATGCAAACCTTACACAGGATAGAATACTCCTGTAATATACAGATGTGTTTCTAATTATAAGCTAAAAACATCAGACTTTACAATGATAACCTCTTCAAGTAACATTGGGTAAAAACTCTGAGATATACTTGACTAAATTCTCACTGTGGCTTAAAATTAAAGCAAGAAAAATGTAAAGAATGTGAAAAATGAAGATTCAAATTATTATTAAAGACGTCTACAATTTTTCAAGTTTTTTTTGTAAGTTGCAAATATTTTTATAGCATCATTTTCTAAAATAAATAAAAAATTATGTCTTTAAATAAAGTAGATTATGTCTTTGTATAACTAATTTGTTAATTGTTATTTTACAGCATTATACCCTCAGATACATAGCGTAGGGAAAAACTGAACTTAAAAACATTTTAGATCCATTTGAAGCAACTTCATATTTGCATACATGGCATAATGATTCAAGTGAATCTGTTGTATAGTAATACTATACAATAATCTACATGTGATTTATAAAGTCAAGATAGCATTTCCATTTTAAAAATTATTTATAAAATTTTCGTGACTAATGTATTTTGCTTTCTTGGTCTATGTCAGGTAATACAGAAATGAACTAAAAACAACCATATCTATGCTGGAATCATATCATTGTTAAATATGACATTATTAATATTAGTTTTAGGGATTCTATTAGCTTTACATTAGCTTTAAGGATTATAATTCATATCTTATACCATTATTATTTGATTTCTAATGTTTAGTTGTCCTTTAAAATTGACTACTATTAATATAGCTGTTTCATGTGGCCAATACAGACATATAGGGAAACATGGTTTTTTAAATTCTTCAGGTTGTGTGGCTAGATCTGGACTGGATCTTACACAATTAGATTTTTGGGCGATGTAACAGAACAATATAACAGACATGATAGTGAAAATTGTCTAGAAAAAGTCTGGCAGGCCATACAAAGGCATTTATTATCTTCAGTAAAAGCATTTACCTATTTTTATTAAATAGTCTTCTACCACCACACTATATTCTCTCAATATTAGGTGCAGTTTCTCTATATCCTTTCCCTTGACACTGTTGACTCTCATGTCACACTTTGTCACAAGTATTAAGTTAGCCTCTCCCTGTTGTGCTCCTTGCCATAGCACTTCTCGGAGTAGAGTACTGAGAGCATTTTCCTAATAAGTTAACCCCATTAGAGCCAAAGCATTGCAATTCTTAGAGTCTGAATGCTCTGATAGGGCTCACCTCTCCCACCAGGAATACCACACTTCAAAATACTTATTTAATAGATGTTAAAACATATAATAGTAAACATTATTGCTGAAACTGGATTGAACTTCCTAGTTGCAACAGATAATCCTTAACCAAATGTTTGTAGCCTAAGACAGACAAGCAGAAAAACTCCATTAGGCTTTCTATGAAATATTAGAGATCATTACGAGATTCCAAAGACAATCATTTTAAGAATATTTGTGAGAATCATAGTCTTGGCTTCCTTTCAATCAAGTCCATTTTCTTCTTGAGATTCTAATCAAATAACTACAAATAATAAATTAGTCAGCATGTTTCTCATCTTTTATTATATATTTTTATACATATATATACAAATATACATTGCCTTTGGTTGAGATGTATTATGATAAAAAGCTAGTTGTTATTTGTTTTCATTTTTATTTTTTAATATACAGTGAGTTTTTTGCTTTGTTTTCATATTAATAAGCATTTAGCCCTTTAAGTTTTACTTTATTTTTATTGACACATAAAATTTTACATATTTATGGGGTACAATATGTGGTGTATTTTTCTCTAAAATATAGCATTAACAATTTTGGTAGAGAAAAAAATAGAAATTTTGACTATCATGTGTCATAACATTCCATTTCAAATGCATTGTAATAGTTTCAAGGAAGAGCAGAGCCTAAGGTCATTAAAACTTTGAAAACTCTGCCAGATGATTCCAATCATAGTGATCCCTTTATTGTATTCAAATTTTCTTTATTCGTGAACATTCACATGTCACTAGCAATAATTACTTTTTAAAACTAAATATTTAAAATTATTATATATTACACAATAAAGACGTATAATTACAAGGGTACCTTTGCTTTCTTCTCAAATGTAGAATGTGTGAGAAGAACACTTCTTGTTTCTGTCAGCCTTTGTGTTATTGCACAAGTGATGCACTCTGTACTAAAAACACAGTGTACAGTGATTTTAGAGGTAAACTTTAACACACAGAAAGTTACTCTGACCATTTTAAATTCAACTCTTTTTCAGTTTCTACAAGGACAGTAGCAATTGTGTTATTCTTTTAAAGCATGTAATTGTAGGAATAGGACAGATCTGAGGGTCTACTAATAAATACCTCTACTTTAAAAGAGAGTTACATGGAAATCATTACAAAAAGTGAAATATCCCCTCCTTTTAAAAACATAAAACAGAGTTTCTACAAACTCTTTAACAACTCTAACTTCTAGAGATTCAATCATTCTCTGTCCAAGCACCCATCTTTAATGTAATTGTCTAATTTTTTATTCAACTTCAACACAGAATATTTTCATTTTAAAGAGTTGTATTTTAACTCCTCCCAGGCAAATTGTTCTAATTCATTCTAGATCATCTGTCACTTTGCTTGAGAAACTAATTCAAAAATTAATTTAATATTAGTGTTTGGAGTGACTTAATTTTGCCAATTGCTTGGAACTATAGAACATATAAAAATTGCCTGAGAAATTAACACTCTTATGGAGGACAGTATGTATACTACATAAAAAAGCAATGAAAGATTTTTAAAAACCTTTGGAAGTCAATACAATCAATTTCTAAATACATATAATTCAGAAAAAAATCTGTAGGAAAAGTCAGGAATGTGAGAAGAAACATGTTGTTAGGAATTACTGAGGCTTGTTTCTTGAAACATTTAGAACTAGAAATAATTCTTCATTAACCAGTACATAATGTGTAAGGGAAGAGGAGGAAAGGATAACATTCTATGTGTGAGAAGAAAGCAGAGGTACACCTGTAAATCTGAAGAGATGAGTGATCATTTATTTCCATTTTTAAATCTGCATCTCTAGAATATTACCTAGCAGTTGAAGTGCAGTAGGACAGCTTCAGAAAACAGGGATTTAATATGATGAGGATGTAAAGTTTGAGTTTGATCTCATAGGAAATGAAAGCTAATGGCAGAGATTTAAATGAGAAAGTCACTTCTATAGCAAGAATTTTGGCATCACTTTATAGATCTCATTTTAAATAATTTTCATGTAATTACAGTTAAACTGCAGTTTTTATTAAGTTTTGGTTATGAAAAATACTCCCAAAAGGAAAATTAATTTCTTTTTCAATTATCCTTTTAGTGATTCTGAATGAAGTATACTTGCATAAGATGAAAGATACATGGTTCTATGCCAATTAATCTAGCACATAATCTTGTAAAAAACAGTTAAAATTCAAAAACTATATAAGGAAATACAAGATAACATTTTTCTTAAAATTGACAGAAAACTTGAAAAAGTATAAGTGTGAATGGTAGTAAGCAGGAAATGTAGAAGTATAATAAACAAAATGTATCTACAGGGACTTCCTAAAGAGGAAGAACAGTTTCCTTCAGAAAAGTTGTACAAAGCATGCAGTAAATAAAAATTATTTTTAATTGTCTTTGGACATTACTGCTGTTCCTCTGGGACTATGGATTTTTAATTTAGAAAGTATTTTGATAGAATGATACGTTTTTAGTACTACAGACAATTTTGGAGTTTTATGCTATTTTTGCTCCTTTTGCAAAACTGTGGTCACATATTTTCTGTCATTATTTTAATCAAGTAATTTATTATTCATTTAAGTATTTTAAACGACAGAAAGCACATTAACAAAAACATATTTATATAGATATAATACACATATATTGACATATTGCTAAATATCTCAAAAGAAGCTTGTTTCTAGTGAATCCTTTCTTAAGGTATGGTCCTAAGACTAGCAACATTAACCTCACTTGGAAACTATTGAATAAGAAACTCAGGGGCTGCACCCATCAATCTGTTTTTCCTTCCCTCAGGATGCTTCTGGTAGAAGTTATGAGAACAACTTAGATTAATGCAGTGTATTTATATGTTGCTATATAAGACACTCATAGTTTTGCATGTAATGATATTTTATCTTTTTCTGAATATTTATTATAATGTAGTTGTAACCCATTCTTCCTTTTTTTATAATAATGCATATTACCTGCTATACAAATAACTCTTTTATAGCAAATTTAGAATGACATAGCACATATTGATTCTAAAATTAAATGAACAATAACACATTAAAATATGTAAGATACAAATTATATAAAACAATATATTTCCTATATAGACATGTATGATTCTATTTTATAGTGGCAGATAAAATTTAACTTGACAGCATATATATTTTATTATTAATTTTTATTTTTTTAGAAAACAAATCTGTTCTTTTTCTAATGTAAAATAAATATTAAAAAATAAGTGAGTGTAAATTACCCTTTCAGAATTAACAAGAGATTATATCAAATTCCCTTTTGCGTCTCTCATCAACGAGCTACTAGAAAGCTATCAGGATTTCTACTTCCGCTTTTTCACTCTTCAATTTTGTTTTTTAACAAAATAGAACTTCTAAGATCTGAAAAATAAAGAGAACTTTTCAAATAAAAACATACACCTATCTATAGTCTTTGACACTATACTTTTTATTTAGCTTATTTTTTTATGAACGTGAAAAAAGCCCCACCTCACATTCCCCCTACAATAGTTCAGGTTTACGATAGTTGCCAAATTATCACTAATAGTTGTGTTTCTGTACTGTTATTGGGTATGTCTTCATACTAGAGATGCCTGAGAAACAATAAACATATTAGACAGTCTCCATTAATTTGTCACTTTCCTCCGTTACCATTTTTCCCGAAGTTTCTAGATTCTGTATTATCTCCCCCAGCTTTGCTCTCATAACTAGCGTATTTTCTTACAAGGGTTAAAACAGTGTGCTTAGTGGAATGCTGAAACATACAATGTAAATAATGCACATTTTTTTGTATTACAAAACAAAATAAAAAATATCTTCACGTTATGAAGGAGCTTTACACACAAATACATATTCTAAAAATAAAAAGTATTGTTGTGTTTGCTTTTATTCATTAAAGATGAACTGCTATCGGAAATTCCTCCTGTAAAATAATTACAAAATCCTCCAAATAGCCATTGAAAGATGTGCATTACAGGACAATGGTCTGTGGTATTATGAAAACATTACGTGAGCCTTGTAACTGTCCCCCTATCCCATTACTACAAGAGGCAGTTTCCAGACTGCAAAGTAGGGAGTTGAAACCCAAAAAGAGGCCAGTGATATCTCTGATGAAAGGAAACAGGGTCAATGTTTGAAGAGATTGAAGTGGTTAGAATTTGTAGAGCAGAATACCAAACAGGAAGCTGCGAAAAGTGGGAAATCCTATACATCAGCAAAGCTGTCTCCTCAACATTTCAGCTGAAAGATTACTTGTACTTGTATGAGAAAACCTCAGTGGGACTGAGAGGAACAGAAGACAATAGAGTGCGTGTCTCTGAGCTCACAAGGGACCAAGAAGAGGCTGTAGCCCCATCAGCTAGAGGATAGACGTTGTGACACATGGGGCAGTTGTTAGAGTTCTAAATTAACTTTAGACTAAAGGCTCCTCTGTTTCTGACATAATCCTTGATTTTAAGGCTATTTATGTATCTTCCTTTTCAGTTCTGCTTAGAGTAATACTTTATTTATTTTCAGAGTCTTTGGGGACTTCTGCAAGGTAAGACTCATTCAGCATATATTGCTACAAAGGTAAATTTACTGCTAGAAAATTCAAAACACAATTCAAAAAATACCAGCAGAAATACTAAAGATTAGACTAGGCATTTTCCAAGAACTCGATGTATGAAGCCAATTAGTTTTAATTGTAATTAGCTACCGAGGAAGTAATAGAGCTGAAGCCTGCATAAATATCTAAGTACCAGATAGCATTTATCTATTATGTTTTGCCCTGTTAGACATTTGAGGAAACTTCTTTTTTTTCTGACTAAATTTTTTTTTTTTTATTATACTTTAAGTTCTAGGGTACATGTGCACAACATGCAGTTTTGTTACGTATGTATACGTGTGCCATGCTGGTGTGCTGCACCCATTAACTCATCATTTACATTAGGTAGATCTCTCAGTGCTGTCTCTCCAAATGTTGCAGCCAGGATACAGTAAAGAGAGGTGTCCAGAGGGCTTTTCAATCAATGTACTCTCCTGAATTACATGAAATAAATATGTCCAAATTCTTTCTGGAATCCACAGTTTTAAATATCTTATTAAGTGCCAATGATAAGCTAATATATTTTCTAAATTCAGATTTGCATCATTTTTTAATGAAGTTGGGAGTTGGGAGGTTTTTTAGATTTATTTATTTGGGTATATTTATCTTCAAAATATGGCAACTGAACTTATATAAAATGAACCCTAAAATTTATTCCATATTAATTAATCATAATGCTGTGTGTGCGTATTCGTGTAGAGAAAGAGAAAAACCCAGATTTTTCATTAGTTAACTTTATGGAAAGTACATCATTGTTTTCCCCAATATTAAAAACACAATAGAATTATTATAAACAACCATTGTTAAATATTTTAAATTATTCTAATAAACCATGAACAGCTAAAATATCTTGTTGGCAAGTAAAAGATAAAAACAAGTAGTATGTGTTATCATTCCTTTTTTTTTTAACTAAACTGAATAATTTGGCCTCATGTTTAAGTTTACAAGTTTTTTGTTTTATCATAGATGTTTTCCCTGTACCTACCATCAGGAAAAATTGTGAAATGCTTTGAAATAGGCATAGTGATAAATGAGTGTTCTGGCTTCCTTCCTTACATTTTCAGGTTACTTGCTTCAATAGAAGCCTTACAATACAGCTAATGCAAATTATTCTTTCCATAGAAATGCAAATAATTACATCAGATGGTGATACAATTGGCAATTGTCTTGTGGATTTGGACAACAGTTTCTTGTTCATTTGTAAATTTGCTTCAGTGTTCATGATTGCCTGTATGTGTGCCTGAGTGTGTCTGAATTATTTGAAATAGTTGTAACGTCTCACTGGTTCTGTCATAAACTAACGAGTTAAATAATATCTCTGACATGTGTTCATTTTATATGTGTATGAGAGTTTTATCTTAGATTTTTAAAATATATTTTTAGCATTATGAGAAACTCATTTACCAATAGAAAGTAAGGGATCATGGGTCCTGATTCTTTCCTAATTCTCTGCAGGGGAAATATTCTTTGGCTCATGAATTAGTAATTTTCAGAAATTAATGGTCTTGAGTAGTTATTTCTCTTATATAGATATTTGACAGAGGTGGCATGCAGTCTTTTACACAGTTACGAAAAGAAACGTTCCTACTTTTGACTTTCAGAAGCAACAAAAATTTCTATATCTACACTTTGCCAAATGTTTAATCCAATAGTCACATGTGGTTATTGGGTACTTGAAATGTAACTAGTTGAGCAAAGAAAATACTTTTTAAATTTTGTTAATCGTATATGGTCCCCTGTAACTAACAGCTACTTTTTTGGACAGATCAGCTCTAGACCAATCATCTTACACTAGAAAATGTACTCAAGAGGTACAGAACTTCTTTCCAAAGGGGCATACATGCATATGAACCAATGCCATATATATATATATATATTTTTTTTTTTATTTTTTATTTTCTTAAGACTGCTGATTTTCCTGTCTCACTTCATAAAACAAAGAAACTCTTTGCACTCATCCGGATATTACTATTGTACCTAGCCCCAGGGAATAAATATTTGCATAATGTTTGTTGATGCTAGAATGAGAAAATAATATCATTTCTGTATAATTGTTTCCAACAATTTTAAATAAAATCTGATTAAATTGTACTTGATAGACAATGAAAATATACTTGTGACTGCTTTATTGATATGTTTTACCTGACAAAAAAATCACCAAAGTATGCAATTGAATGGACTTTAGTATATATAGAGAGTTATGGCAATAATCAGCACAATTTTTAAACTTTTTGTCACTCCAAAAATAAACCCCATGCCAGCAGTCGCATCCTATTTCATCCAATACCCCCAGCCCCAGCAAAACACCGAGATACTCTCTGTCTCTCTAAATGTTGTTACTGGCATTTCATATCAATGAAATCATACAATACATGATACATGAATTTTTTTTTTTTTTTCTGAGACGGCGTCTCGCTCTGTTGCCCAGGCTCAAGTGCAGTGGCGCGATCTCTGCTCACTGCAAGCTCCACCTCCCGGGTTTACGCCATTCTCCTGCCTCAGCCTCCCGAGTACCTGGGACTACAGGCGCCCACCACCACGCCCGGCTAATTTTTTGTATTTTTTTAGTAGAGATGGGGTTTCACTGTGTTAGCCAGGATGGTCTTGATCTCCTGACCTCGTGATCCACCCGCCTCGGCCTCCCAAAGTGCTGGGATTATAGGCTTGAGCCACCACGCCCGGCCTAATACATGATCTTTTATGACCATTGTCTTTCAGTTAGTCTACTGTTTTCAAGGTTCATCCATATTGTATCAATTATCAGTAATTCATTCCTTTTATTTGTAAGAATATTCCATATTTTATTTATTCACTTATCTTTTGATGAGCATTTGGCTTGTTTCCAACTTTTGGCTATTATGATACTGCTGCAAATATTTGTATACAAATTTTTGCATGGACAAATGTTCCTATTTTCTTAGGTATATTCCTAGGAATTGCTAGGTCATAATATAACTAACTCTATGTTTAATTTTTTTAGCCGGGCGCGGTGGCTCAAGCCTGTAATCCCAGCACTTTGGGAGGCCGAGACGGGTGGATCACGAGGTCAGGAGATCGAGACCATCCTGGCGAACATGGTGAAACCCCGTCTCTACTAAAAAATACAAAAAACTAGCCGGGCGAGGTGGCGGCGCCTGTAGTCCCAGCTACTCGGGAGGCTGAGGCAGGAGAATGGCGTGAACCCGGGAGGCGGAGCTTGCAGTGAGCTGAGATCCGGCCACTGCAACTCCAGCCCGGGAGACAGAGCGAGACTCCGTCTCAAAAAAAAAAAAAAACAAAAAAAAATTTTTTTGAGGAGCTGTTTAACAATTGATTCGCATATCCTTTCAAAAAATGATGTGATTTTTTTTAAATGTGTTCACTTTCAACAATATTGAGAGATAATCTAATTGACTAACAGCCATTAAAATATATTTGATGGCATATCATGATGTGATTTTTGGCATAGGAGCTCAGATAAGTAGTGTTGTGGGGCAAAAAGAAAATAAACATACTTATCAGCAATTAAGAGAAATAATATTTTTACAAATAAGAGTAATGCAATGAATTATTAACAAAAAAAAAATCAAAATCTTAGAAAAAGAAAGTATTCTTTAACAGCTATGCAAAACCATATTGGAACATGAAGCCAAAGACATAAGATCTCCCCAGAAATCTGAAGCAGTTACTTTTACTAAGTTTCTGTACTTTACACTGTAATATAATTATTTCTATAATATCATCAATATCTTTTTAATTCTTTAACCAGGATGTAACTTAAGTCTATTGTGCAACCAAGACCATATATGGAGTGTCATGTTTGAATTATATGGAGCCAAAGTTTACAAAGTCCTGCAGAAAAAGTGGCCTAACGTTGGGAGTAGAGAATCCTACCCTTATAGATGGTAAGGAAGGTCAATTGTAGGCAGGCTAGAAAATTTAGAAAATTATGGGGGTCTCATGAAGGACACAGTTCACCCACATTACAAGTACTGCATTTAAAATCTGGTGGACAAGTTTCCTGGAGGGTTTCCTATCAGCCTGATAAAAGAGCTAATAATAGAGGCTTTGAAAGTTCCATATATTCACACATTTCTGTCCTTATTAAAGCTTCTGGACAGAAATTTATCCTGTGGCCTTAGAATAAATAGTTTCTGGCTCTATCTTTGCAATGCAAACTCAAGAGATATGTGGATACTAAATTTACTGCATGAATGAAATAATAGATAAAAATGAGTCTGGCCTTTTTGTAATCAAATAATTGTTCCAAATAATTTATTGTGTCAAGGGGAATGGCATTGCTTGGAAAATTTGCCCAATCTTTGGTAAAAAACAAAAGAGATTACCGGGTGTTCTTTCAGAGTAGCTCTGGTAATCTAGCAGATGCTCTTGGTATTAACAGATTGTATAAAAATGGGCACTCTGTTGCTCATTTGTTTAAATAAATAATAAAATTAATCAATCAACACTATGTTGACAAAGCTATTTTAAATCTCTGCTATTTTTAAAAATATCTAATTCCAGTTGTTCATTGCCAGCATATAAAAAAATAAATTTTGTATATCGACCTTTGAATCTAAAACCTTGCTATACTTTCTTATTACTTTCAATAGTTTCCCTGAAGATAGTTTTCTACATAGACAATCATGCCATTTGCCTGTTAAGACAGTTTTATTTCTTCATTTCCATTCTGTATTATTTTTAAACTTCTTCACTCCATTATTGACTTCCTGTTTACTTTCTGATTTGACAGAATCCTTTGTATGATTTCAGTTCTTCTAACGCGTTGAGGTGTTTCAAGGTTTAGAATATGGCTTATCTTGGTGAACGTCTCATGTGAGCTTGAAAAATTTGTGTATCCTGCCCTCATTGAATGAAGTATTCAATAAATGCCATTTAGATCAACTTGATGGCTAGTGTTCAAGTTAACTATATTGTTACTGAGTATGTTCCTGCTGCATTTGTCAATTACTGATAGATGCTGAACTCTTCTACAATACCGTGACAACATTTTTAACACACACTTTTGTGCCTTTATCACTTTCCTTCTCAAACACATATCTTGCTTTAGTTTATACAGTCTATATGAAGAATTGTTTCTCTCATATCTAGTAGTTTTTAGCTTGTAGTGACTTTAATTTCTAGTGAAAATGATAGAAAGTAATTTTGAATTGTTTTGCATCAGTGTTTGTAGATAAAAACCATTTGTATGGTCATTACTTTTTTGTAAGGTTAGAGTACGGGGTACACTCTTATTCTGGAATGCTCTGTTTATAGGAGAAAAACAAAACCTGATCTTTTCTAAGAACTACATGTTTCCTTAAAGTCTTAGTTTGATTACGACACATTTAGCATGAGTGACTCCATTTTGGTTTGGTCTGATCTTTTGGGGCCTTGTTTAAACAAAACAAGGGAACTTTTGTTTAAAACTTCCCTAGTTAGCTTTACCTTAATGGTTCTAATGGATGTAAAGTTTTGTTTAAAACTTCCCTTGTTTCAGTCATATTCTCACTTAGGTGAGAGTATGACCAAAACTTAGGGTCTTAGTGCCACTCTAAGTTACCATCATTTTGGGTTTCTGGTTTCAGCATATCATTCACAGGTTATGGTTCCCTCATGGTCACACATTTCTTTCAGCTCTTGTCATTCCAGTTGAAGAGAGAACATCTGACATTCTAGAGATGGCTGAGCGCAAACATTTAAAACTTTCAAGAGGATACATGCACAAGGGAGACTTCTACTATAACTATCAGGAAGATAATACCAAGAGTTTGGAGTATGCTCCTTAGCTAGGGTCCCCATAAAATAAACCAACTAAAATCAAATAGGTCCAAGAATTAGCTAAAGGGCCTACTCACTTTAACCAAGCAGTCTCTTCATCAGTGCCTTACAACTAAATCTTTGTAATACCCAATGTAATGTGTTTCGCCATGGACAACAAGAAGTGCCAGCAGCTGCACTGATACATCTCAGTTTAGCCAGTAAGTAATCTGGAGCAATTCTATTATTTAGCATAACTTTCACAAGAGAATTTGAAGTCTGTTGTGTAACCGTAGAATTTAGAGTATAATCTGCTATACAGCCTATTATGAGGAATAAATGTCTTTCTTTCTTTTTTTTTTTTTTTAAAGACGGAGTCTCGCTCTGTCGCCCAGGCTGGAGTGCAGTGGCCGGATCTCAGCTCACTGCAAGCTCCGCCTCCCGGGTTTACGCCATTCTCCTGCCTCAGCCTCC